>NW_017676247.1:6976-48941 GCF_001879085.1 Nicotiana attenuata | reverse complement strand
CCCAAACCAAAACGTGGTACCATGCTCTTCAGCTTGATAGGTTCGGTGATTCGCTGGAGGTTCCTGCCGAGTCCCTTACCAGGTTCATATCCACTCCAATTCAGTATGCTCTCAATCCTGTTATCCCACCATTTATCTTTGTCCACGACGTTGACTCGCTCAATATGATGGTAGGTTTCCCCACCTATCTTTCTCCTTCCTCCGATCGCTGGAATGGTTTGGCAACTGTATATGGGATTGCTGCCGTCGCCGTGAATAATTACCTCTTGGTGATTCCACTCAAATTTCACCGCTTGGTGTAGGGTTGATGCTACGGCTCCGACGACATGAATCGAGGGCCGTCCCAATAACAGATTGTAGGAAGCTGGGATGTCTATCACTTGAACATCGACATCGAACCAAGTTGGTCCCATCTGCAGACACAAACTGATTTCCCCAATGGTGGACCTTTGGGAGCCGTCGAAAGCTTTGACATTGATGGCTCCATCTTTGATCTCATGCAGGCTTTTCCCTAATGTTCGGAGAGTCACCAAGGGACAAATGTTGAGGGTGGACCCTCCGTCAATCAAAATCCTGGTGATGAAATAATCCTCGCATTGCACAGTGATGTGCAGCGCCTTGTTGTGGCTCAACCCTTCAGGTGGCAGCTCATCTTCATGGAAAGTGATTTTGTGACTTTCCAATACTTGCCCCACCATGTTCGCCATTTCTCCTCCAGTTATATCGCTGGGTACATATGCCTCACTCAGTATCTTCATCAAGGCGTTCTTATGTGCATCGGAGCTTTGTAGCTGAGCTAGGATGGAGATCTGTGCCGGTGTCTTGTTCAACTGATCGATGACTGAGTACTCCTTTGCTTGTATCTTCCTCCAGAGATCATTGGGCCCAGCTTCAATAGGCCGTCCAGGGGCCTGCTTACTTGATTCAGCTAAATGTTCCGGGGTATAAACTCTATCGGTTCTGGTCATACCCTGTGCTGCAATTGCTTCTCCAGATTTGGTTTTCCCTTTCCTTCTCGCCTCGGAGGTGTAATCCCAAGGAATGGCCTTCGTATGGAATGGTTCTATGGCTGACATTGCTATAGGAATGGGTACCCTTGTTTTGGGAGGTAACATAGCAACTTCAAATGGCACAGGTGCCTCCGGGGATCCAAACTCAACCTCAAATAGTCCTGGCGTCTTTGTAGAAGACGGTGTTTCAAGCTCAAGTGGTATGGACATGTTCACTTCAGCATCCCCAGAAGGCTGGATCTGGACAACAATTGGATTAAGAGTGACTGTTGGTTTCTTTGGATTGTCACCCTCCGCGATCAATCCAATCGACCCTTTGGGGTCCCAATCATCTTCTATCTCGATCATGTGAATGCCTCCCCCCTTGTGGTCAGGCAGAGGGTTGTTGCGAACATTAGGAGCATGCTCCTTTTCCATGATGATCTTATTGTCAATTAAAGCTTGGATCTTATCCTTCTGCGAGCGGCACTCGTCAATGGTATGCCCCTTCATGCCGGAATAGTATGCACAGGTTTTGTTCAGGTTGATCCATTGGGAAGGATTTTATGGAGTTATGGCAGGGATAGGGGTGACGTAACCAGCAGCTTTGAGCCTTTCATACAGCTGGTCGATCGGTTCGGCGATGGCAGTGTATTGTTTGGGAGGTCTACGGTCGAAGTTAGGTCGCGGTCTAGGGAAGTTTTGGCGGGTGGGAGGTGATTGATAGTGAGAGGGCTGAGCATTATAGGCTTGGTAGATGGGTGCGGGTTGGGAATATCTTGGTGAGGTAGGTTGATACGTGGGGGGTGGAGATGACTAGTAAGTAGGTGGTTGAGCTTGGTAAGAGGGCGGGGGTGCTTGATAATTTGGGATAGGCTGATATGTGAGAGGGGATATTGTGTAGGTTTGGTATCTTACTGGGGATTTTGTTCTCTGTGCAACCATCACGGCACTCACGTCCCTTTTCTTGGACGTGCCACCAGACTGTAGAGCCTTGTTGGTAGCCTGTAATGCTTCAAGGTTGGTGACCATACCACTTTTAATGCCTTCCTCGATCCTCTCCCCTAGCTTGATGATGTCGGAAAATTTCTGACCCTCAATCAGCATCAACCTCTCATAATATTATGGGTCCTGAGCTCGGACGAAAAACCTGTTCATCTGTTCTTCTTCTAAGGCCGGCCTGACCTTAGCTGCCTCTGACCTCCAACGAGTAGCATACTCGCGGAATGTCTCTGTAGGTTTCTTCTTCAGATTCTGGATGTAGAATACATCTGGCGCATTCTCCGTATTGAATCTGAACCTGTCCATGAAATCGGATGCCATACCTACCAAGCTTGTCCGCTTCTTGGAGTCTTGGCTAATGTACCAAGATAGAGCATCTCCTTTCAGACTTCTCATAAAGAGCTTCATGCTGATCTTTTCATCCCTTCCGACTCCGACCAGCTTGTCGCAGTATGTCCTCAAATGGACTCTGGGATCCCCTGTGCCATCAAACATCTCGAACTTGGGAGGTTTGTACCCCTCGGGTAGTTCGACATCTGGCTGAATACAAAGGTCCTCGTAATTCAGCCCTTTGATACTTTTGTTTCCTTCAACACCCTAGACTCGGCTAGTCAGCTTCTTGAGTTCTGCGGCCAGGTTCCTGATGAGAGAGTCTTTGTCATAAGACTCCGGTGTGCTTGAAATAGGTTGAGTATATTGTGGTATGGTTTCCACATAGATGGGGGTGTGGTGGGGATGATCATTTGTGGAGTTTAGTGGTTCAGGAATGAGTAGTGGGGTGTTGTTCAAAGTGTGGCATGTGTTGCAGTGGTGATGGGGAGCGGGTTCGTTTTGTGGTTTCGGGATGTTTTCTGGAGGTGTAGGATTTTGAGCATTGGGAAAGTTGACATCCGGGGTAGTGAGGGAAAATGATAAGTTTGCCAAGTTCCGAACTTGGTCCAGTTCGTCCTGAAATTTCAACAACTTCTGCTCAAGTTGGGTGGCATTTTCCTTGGAAACCTGAATACCCTGAGTAACCTCTACCCGTTCACCCGAGTTCTCCTTTCTGGTGTTGCTCAAGTCTTCTATTTTTTCCTTGTTCTTATTTCTGATAGGACTCGGAGGAGGAGGAGGTGGAGGGCGCTTACATCTTGTGGAGTAGGATGATGATGCCAGAGTGCACGAACTAACCCTTTGGGGGAGGGGAATAAAACAAAAGTAAAAAAACGAAACGGTAACAAGTTAGTGTAGGTTATAGGAAGAAAACGTTGCAATATTTAAACACATAGTGCAAGAATATAAATCGTGTCCTAATTTGGGTGCCTCGTTGTGCCCGAGGTAGGCCTAGCGACATGTTGATTTGGAGAACTTATAATGCTAAATGCCTCATTTTATTGATAAAAATAAGACGAATCCCAAAACGATACTAAAATTGCAGAAAGTAAAATGTCACTAATGGCCATTAGCCCTATTACATTTTAAAGCAACAGAAAAGAAAAGACTCCTAACTACTTGGTCTCAGAAGGACCTTCCCCAGACACGGCATCTTTAGCTCCATCAAACAGCTTCACCAGCTCACGCAGTCCCAGCAGCAATTAAGCTCTAGCCAAGTGTCCTCCTTAGTTTCCCTCGGCGTTCTGGCAGTTTTCGATCCTCTGGATGAACTTCATTTCCAACTTTACTAAACCCCGCTCCAAATACCCCAGTCGCTTATTGGCGCTGATAGCCATATCTTTCCATTCTTCAATCAACTTTTGATGGGCTTCCTGAATTTCCCGATGTTCGCTTTCGCATTCTCGAATCCTCTTGCGCAATTGGTTGTTCTTAACCTGTACTTCAGCCTTTTCGTCGATGACCCTATAACCTCGAACGGACCCGGGTTGTCCCAACCCACCATGATCGTCTTCCAACCAACTTGGATAGTATGGGGTATAACCAGCATGGTATCTGTCTGGTTCTATGGAATCCTTTCCCAGGATGATTTTACAGTGCCACATGTGCTGGGCCTGGCACTTGTGAGGGCTATCGTCGTCTTGAAAGACGGCCCAGAAGTGACTCATCTTGTCGACCTTTGGTATGACCTGCTTTCTTCCTGCCTGTCTCATGACTCGGAGAGGGACATAGGGATAAGTTCCTCTCAGACCAATGAGTATAAGAAATGGTTCGTCCCAAGATCGGACGATGAACTCTTCAGTAGGGAACCATTCGAACATCCACTGCACTTTGACTTCTTTCAGATTTTCAAACAACTCTACCCACATTTTAGCATCTTCTGGTTGAGCAAACATGTTAGGCATATAGTTCATTCGCCTTGGCTGATAGAAGGCGATATGATCATCCCAGTCTCTCCGCAAAATCTCTTGCCGATATTCACCCTTTTGGAGGTGCTCCATGAGACAAAGTTGGAGTAGTAAGTTACAACCCTCAAAGTGATTGGCCCCTCATTGATAGTTTTCCAGGGCTCGGTATATCTCAGCAACAATCATAGGTACTATGCTAAAAGGCTGCCCGCCAATCCCTTCCATTAGAGTCTTAGTGACCATGGCTAGTCTTGTATAGATCCTAGCCTTATTTATTGGAAACACTATCATTCCCAAAAAGCAGAGCATAAAGACGAAGACCCTTCTGTGGATATGCCCCAATGAGGTGAGGGCAAATTTATCTGGGTAAGTGCGGTAGGACCTGCTATGGCCGTACCTCTCGTACAGATAGTCGAAAGGAATATAAGAGTCCTTCAAACAGGTCAAGCCTGGGTTTTTCTTTAGCCCCATCATCTTGAGGAAACCCCTACCCTTGCGATTTTCTAGCATAAGCAAACTCGGAGTCTCCCAAGGAATACCAGCTAGCCCTCCTATTTCCTCGAGCAAAGGTGTCATTTCAAGGTCCCCGAAGTGAAACACAAATCTGTCGCTATCCCAGAATAAAGTTGCAGCCTCTATGATTTTGTTGTCGGGTTAGATTTCCAAAAAAGAAGGCAAATTTCCCAAATATTTGCGGACGAGAGTCTGATCACTGGAGTGAAGGTCTTCCCACTAGCTTAGCAACCTTGGGTGAATGTTGGTTACCATGCCGAATCTGGGGACCTCGTGCCTCATTTTCTGCAAAACAAAGTGTTAGACCTTTACCCCGCCGGACTCGACTATTTAAACCAATAATTAGCATAGACGGAATTTAGTTCTCCAAATAAATGCACAGAATATGGTGGCGTCCGTTTGGGTTCCAAGGAAACCCAGTGGACTTTGGACAAGGCTATCTTAAAGAGTCATTGTGTGGACAACATAACTGACTCGGCTAGGTTTGAAGTGATGCATGCACAGTTAAACAGAATAAGGTTTCTATGGGGTGTTAGACCGGTACCCTTGAGCGGACAACTCAAGAGGGAAAGGGACGGAACCGTCGACTGCACCGCTGATCGACTGGTTTTACCGCAAATACGCCTTTGCTAAATTTAGGGGGGGTGATAATATCGAAAGGGCGCAACCACTCATTATAAGCGTTGCTATGGTATTTGTTTGGCACGAGTGGAATATGATGTTGAAGATGCAATTACAAGAATGAAACAAGTTGTCACGCATTTGCACGTTCATAAAAATAATGATTACAATAATTGCCGTGATTACAACAGTATTGGAGGAAAGCGGTGAAAGCATTAAAGAAAAGAAAATAAAGAGCCAAGTCAGTTTTGAAGTAAAAGAGAAATAAAGACATTAAATAAAAGCAATAAAGAAGCAATAAAGTCACAAATAACATGAAATGGTAAAAGCCTTAAAGAAATCCCCAGCGGAGTCGCCATGCTATCGAAGCCCCCTTTTTCTTTAGGCGAAATCGGGTTTACGATATTTGGGCGGACAACTCATTTCCTTTTGGGAATTGGGTTTGCAATTTTGAAGAGTCGCCACCTAATGATTAAGTGCATTAGGACACTAAGAAGGGTTTGAGTTGGAAAACCAGAGTTCGGGTAAGGGCTAGAAATTATCTCGAGGGAAGGTGTTAGGCATCCCTTAAGATCCACTAGTGTGGTTCCCGGCCATGCTACAATTGTGACTTTAAAGCAAATAAGCATACAAGACAATTTCACATAAAGACTGCAAGTAAGTATGTATAATGGTTACTAAACATACTGAAATTAGGGACTAGGTGATTTCTTAGTTATTTGAAAGAATGTTTAAGTGCAGAAAAGGGACCAAATAATGAATATAAACAATCAGATACAAAAGTGGATAAGCAGAAAATTTTATTTAAAAGAAGAGGACAGTGCAAAAATTAAAGGGGATATTTTAATGACTGAAAGAAAATTCAGAATTTTAAAGAGCTGAAAATTGTCAATCTAAAAATATAAAGGAAGGGGGTCCTAGGTTTGTAAAATACATGGATCATCCACACAACACCGGTAGCCAATCGTACGCATGGTGTTATCGCGTGATCATCATCTCCATGTCTACCCTTTCCCACCCCATTAAGGTATTAAAGCGCGGAATAGTATCGTTATTTATTGCATGCTATTACCCGTCCCGATCCTATCAGTTCCGGAGGCATTGGAACTACTAGTCCTAAAGGGAAGGGAATTGGGACTTTTCAGAAGTTCAAGAAAGGATAAAAATCTAGGCGACAATCAAAACATATAGTCAAATAGGGGAGACAAACAGCAATTAGGGCTCAGACAGGCCTCCTCACTTAAATGCAAATATATAGCATGACTTCAGATACTGGTTAGGTCTTTAATTAATTAAGGCATAGGATAGACTGATTCATCACATATTTCTCAGATGAGTAGTCCGAATTAGCCTTGTCTGGATGTAGTTATCAAAGACTGACACAGTTACTTAATTACCTAATAGTTTGCCTAGGTGAGATCTGTAGGCATGACATCTAATAGAGCGTATTGATTTTAAGGAAAAAGTTTGTTGGCTTTATCAACAAAGATCTGCAGACTTATGACTGATTCTAGACTCAAACCGCAAACTAATTCAGTTAATTTGCTCCTATAGTCATGATCTCTAAGTGTCATTGGTTTTAAAATAATTGTATAAATGCAAGAGTCCTATAGACATGATATCTAGAATGAATTGGTTATTATTAAGCCTAAGATTGTTTGCCTAATGGTGCGTATATGCAGAAAAATTTAAGGCATGATTTTATATGCAGAACCTATTGGCATGATCTTTAAAATGCGGAAATGCAGAAGTGCAGAAGCGTAGAAAACTTATAGGCATGTTTTCTAAATGCATAAGTACAGAAATTGTGAATGACCTATAGGCAGGTTTTCTACATGCAGAGATGCAGAGATTATAAATAACTTATAGGCAGGTTTTCTAAGTGCAAAAATGCAGAAATTATAAAGGACCTATAGGCAGGTTTTCTACCCTTTGCATGCATTCATTACCCATCCCTTTTCACTATCCATCCCCAATAGTTATTACAAAGTTATTACAACTTGAATGAATCAGAAAAGAAAGGTAAAATTACATCAGAAGTTCCAGCTACATCCAAACAGCCAAATTCAGACTCAGAGTCCAGCAATATGAGATAAACCAACTTCCAGGATCAGATTTCCAAAAGACTTTCTCATAGTTGGGGTGTGTCAAAGTTCCCAAGAGTCTCAAAGGGCTCCGGGCAGTGCTTACACCCCAAAACATTGCAGAATTAAGAACATAGTGCAGTGTGGAAATGCCAGCCCTCGGATGTCCAAGTTCAGAGGGAACTCAAGGTCCCCAAAGCAAGGCTCATAAGAGAGGGGCAGGACTTAGAGTCTAAGAGTAAGTGTAAGTGCATAGGGGGAAGGGAATCAGGGAGAGACATGGCAGGCTGTTGGTCATGCCCAGCAATTGGGATGCTGGCACACCCCTGACCAGCCTGCTAGTCAAGCAATGAGAGTTAGGATCCATTGTGGATCAAGCTATGGCCTGGGCAGTAATTAGAATACTGTCAGACCAAAAGCTTAACTCAGCACATAGAAAGGAATAGGGGGTAGGGGATTCATAACAGAAACAGAAGCAAAGAAGAGAAATATTTAACACAAATTGCAGAACATGAGCAGTAAAGTAAACAAGAAGCCTGAAGTTGTAAAGTAAACACGTAGGGGGGTGAGGCAGAAGATTTAAATAAAAGACATACTAGTTTCAGAGAAAATAAGCAAGCAAAAGTAGTCTTGAAAGAGCCAAGTTATGAACAGCAGTTCCAAAGAGATCTCAAACTAAGCAGGATTAGAAGACAGTATTGCAAGAAAGTGTGTTTCAGTGTGTGAGTGTAATTTCGTGTCTTTCTGATTACTGGAGAGTTGACTGATGATAGAAAGAGGGAGGACTAGGTCCTTATATAGTTTTTGAAAACAAGTAAGGCAGGCAAAGAGTGCACAAACATAGAAACCAAGCAATTAGTGTCAATTAAGATAACTGGACTCCTTTAATTGAGGAGTCTAGTTCAAACGGCTAGTCAAGGCAGAATAAGGAAGAAAAATCAGTTTAGTAAGGCTGGTTAGGGCAAGGAACCCACATAGTGCATAAACAAGACCAAATACATAGTGAGTAATTAAGGAAAGGTTGGAATAGTAGTGTTCTTTATAAAGTAAAATAAGGTATCAGTTTGAAAATTAGTCAAAAGGATCAAAAATAAACAGCCGGTAGGGTAAAAAGGGTTCAATCGAAAGAAATCAGTGGTGAATGACTAGCATGATTAAAGGGGTTTCAAAATCCATCCTTGGTGAAATCTTTTAGAAAGAGGAGTTTTTTCTCATATAAAAAGCATACAACTTAAACAAAGAAAGAGTCTAACAACGAAAGTTCCAGAGTCACAAGCAAACAGGATTTCGAGTTTCAAATACAGACTCACAGCGAGTCTGGAAATCTAGGGTCCCAAAGCGAAACCCCAGTGCCATCTACCCAAAGAGAAACCCCCAAATTTTAGGGTTTCAAATAGAATCAGAGGTGAGAAATCATTGAGAGGGGCAAACATACGCGGTAGCAAACACATTGATTCAAAGGCATGCTTGAGAAAATCTTGGAATTCAAAACAGATCTCAGAAGTTTAAACAAAGCAGGTAAGAGCAATACTTAGCAGGAATACCAACAAAACTCAGTAAAGTGAAACAAAATCAAAGAGAACGAACACATAGCAAAGAGTAAAGGACAAACAACCTAGTTAACATGTGAACAAGGAACATCAAAAGATCTTGCAAAATCGAAATAAGAAAATAAACTTGAGCATAATAAGAAATAAACAAGCGAGTATAAACACACATAAGAGAGAGCAAAAGAGTCAGAAAACATTTTAAAGGAGCTTTTTCCAAAAACCCTAAAAATTGGATTTGAACAGTTTTGAGTAAGAAAATTTGGGAAAAACCTTTAAAACGTTAAGAAAGGACCAAGCATGTCACAGATCTAAAAGAAATGAACGAGTATAGAACCTTAGAAGGCTTAAAAATGGCAGAGAAGACCCTAGAATGAGAAGGTCTTGAGGAAAGTCGGATCCTGAGTCGAAGAGACTCATATTGCCTTGAACACGCCAGAAAATGGCCGTAGAGGCAATAGATCTTGCAGATCTGAGACAGATCTAAAGGAAACCGTGGAAGTCAGGCCTCCAAACTTCGAGTAACTCAAGCTGATGGTGAGGGAGAGAGAGCACAGGCCATCCATGGCCAGGGGTGCCATGGATTCCGATGGAAGTGAGACGGAGATCGGTGGAAAAGGGTTAGGGTTCCGGAGGGCTAGAGAGGTTTTTTGGGAGATTAAGGGAGTTTAGAGGCGGCGTCTTTGTGCAAATGAATTAGGGTTAGAGGGGTTAGGGGATTAAAAAAGGAAAGAACGAGTTACAGCCGTTGATCAAAACGATCAACGGCCAGGATTTAAAGAGAACCGGACGGGTTCAAGAAATAGGGCTAAGGGGTCGGGTCAAAATCAAAATTGGGTCGTTTAATATTGGGGTGGAATTGGGTCAATTGAGGCTTCAATTGCAATTGGAAATGGCTATGTATTAAATAGCCAATTTCTCCCCTTTTAATTTTTTTATAAAATAATTAAACTGATTTTAAAAAATAAATTAAAAACACTGAACTAATTAATAATATATAATCATTAATCTAAAAACACTGGGAATGGTTTTGTAATTATAAAATGCTATTAATTGTAAAATAGGCTATAATTGCAATTATACGCAATTTAGCTTTAAAAATGCCAGTTAAATTTATATAGAAATATGCAAAAAATTACCTTAATTATATTTTGGTGTAAATACGAGAATAGAAATAAATTATTCACGAAAGTGATAATTTGGGAACAATTATTGGATTTTGCATCGTTAAAATAGACAACAAATTAATTTTAAAAATCTTAAAATTTGGGAAAAGTACCAAAACTCGTGGGCATGCTTATATATGCATACACATGCTATTTTAAAAGTATTTTTTTTTATTATGAAAATACATAGAGAAAAATTGGGTATCAACAATATTTGGGACTACGGGACGGTATCCCGGGAGATCCCCCATGCACATTTGTATTTGGGACTATGTGACGGTATCCCGGGAGATCCCCCTGTACATTTACGTTTGGGACTACTGAACGTTATCCTGGGAGATCCCTATTGCTATCTCTGTGTACTGAGTTATTCTTTCTGTGATTCCATTTTTTTCATTGTCTGATAGTATTTTAACTATACTGCCATATTTCATATTGTTTTACCTTGTTATATATATGTATAACTGGTAGGGCCCTGACCTGATCTCGTCGCTACTCGACCGAGGTTAGGCTTGGCACTTACTGGGCACCACTATGGTGTACTCATGCCCTTTCCTGCACATGTTTTTTGTGTGCAGATCCAGGTTCTTCTGCTCAACCATACTTTCCGTGAGGCGAGGCGATCCAGAGACTTCGAGGTATATCTGCCGCGTCCGCTCAGCTAGAAGTCCCTCTCTATTCTGCCTTCAGTTATAGACTTCTCGTATTTTTTTTCTTCGTTTAGACTTCTGAAGTTAGAACACTATGTACTTCTTTAGCTTGTGATTCATGAGATTCCGGGTTTTGGGAGTGCTATGTTCAGTTTGAGAGTGTTATTATTGTATATGCCAAGCGGCATTTTAAACTCCTTTATTATAATTACCCAATAAATTATTAGATTTGTATCTTTATTTCTTTTTTCACAAATTGTTAGGCTCTAGTCGAAGAGACTAGGTGCTGCCACGATAGTTCACGGAGGGAGAACTTGGGTCGTGACACAAAGCAACAAAAGGAGGAACAGAATAAAGTCCTTTTCATTACATTTGCCTGTATTTTTCGTTCTTTTGACTACATTTTCATCTTCATTAGTTCATTCTATACAATTCATTGTACTAATCCACAATGAGTTCAAATATCCTTTAGGTACTCACTGTATAATTGAAGGGTTTGACAAAGGAGTTTTTTCAATTCCACCTGGTCGTTTCGATGATTTTCCAATGAATTTAAGTGACCCTAATACAAATGCTACTTGTGCTTTGGCTTCTGAAGCTACAAAATTACCTAGACCACATGGTCAGTTTGTTGTGTTTGATAATATTAGAGATTCTCAAAGATGTGAGAATAATAAATGTGAATGGCATGCAAAAATTGATTGATTGTATCTTAATATTAAAGGCAAACAAGTTAAGGAGTTTACTTGGTCTTCTTAGAATATATTGAGTCCTATGGAATTTGATTTATTACTCAATTGATTCTTGTAAAGGGAGTGGGATAATTAGTGAAGTATTAAGTATACATGTTGTTAGTTACTGTTTTTACAAATATTCAAAGTTTTGTGACGAAAATATGATGAAAATTTGATTAGATATTAAATTTAGAACTTTCTGCCAATTGCTACTACTCGGTTCTCTGCCTAGACTTGGTATCATATTTAAGTTGACGAACAATCCCTCCCACCATTTTGAAGATATTTTTTAAGAGTTTAGCTCGTATATACTGTAAACAAAAAACAAACACTATTTTATCATTTGTATCAGGAAAATCTGCTCATAGAAGTGGACCCAAGAATTTATGCAAAAGCCGGTCAAATTTAATATTTATTTTTTTTACATAGTATACATAGATTTTACACTGATCCACGATTATACATATATTATACATAAATTCTATACATTTTATACATCCGTGTGTTATTTTTAATTTAAACGATTGTTTGGATAACAATTTAGGTTAAACTCTTCTTTAACGATAATTATTTAGGATATAACTCAAACTTTTATATGGACAAGACTCAATAAATTGTACAGTCTACACTTAGGTTCTAATATGCTTGTTCACAACCATTCACCGAAGCTATGATTAATGTTGTAATCCATCACTGAATAATTCATTTGATGTCCTTGAAATAACTTTTTCGCTTTACAGGATAGGACTCGAGTTTCATGTAACTTTTATTTGGTGGTCTCAAATTAAACACACTTTTCCATTTTCTTAGCATGTAAAGTCGTCAATACTATATGCCAACAAGAGGCTTGGGCAAGGGTAGCACTTATTAAACTCGAAGTTCGGCACATGAGATAAGACAAAAATTTAAGACTATCCATTTTGAGGGCTATGCCTATTTGTGCACTTCACCCACTTTGCTCCCACTTAAATACTTTATTTCGCGTCACTGACAACTTCTAGTGATACTGTTTAAAACATAGCCAGTATTTGTCAAGTATTTAAAATTTAACCATTTGTATATGCGGTACACACGATTGCTTCTTCTTCTTTCTTTCAATCTGTCTATCTCTCTTTTCTTCTTTCTTCTTCTTAATTAGTGATATCCTAATGAATTGAAGTTCAAACATAAATTATAGGTCGTAGTTATTAAGAACAATGAGGAGGTTAAAATGGTAAATACTGATGGATTGTTTTTAATATTCAAGGAAAACAAGTTTTCCAGCTTTCCTGGACCTCTTAGAATTAATTACTCTGGAGTTTGAATTATTACTCAATTGGTTCTTGTAAAGAAAGATCTAGTTTAAGTTGCATGCATGGGCGGATCCACATAGAGAATTTTGGTGCTCAAGCAACCATTGCCTATGGTATCGAACATATAATTTTGAAGATAATTTTCGCACGAAATGAATATATATTTAGGTGAGCACCCATTACTCAAACAGGCAGGTGGATGCTACTGATTAGTGGAATCCAAGTATGTGCTTTGCGTGATCCGAAGTTTTTACGTAGTGCACTCTTTGACTTTCTTTTCGACTCCCTTTTATACGGCTTTCCCTTTTTTCTTAACTTAGCCGTTTTTTCTTTCTTCAATTCATTTAGTTGTGACAAAAAAATATTCCATTTACTATCACCAAATTTGAAAACCTATATTGTGGTCTGGAATCCTAACAATAATGATAATATTCAAGAAAATATGGATATTCATAATTTTCGTCATTCAATCTATTTTTTATCCGTATTAAATATGAGTGGTCCGAAAATTTTATCCGTGTTATCGTAAACGTATTCAATTCGTCCACATAAATCCGACTCCTCTTATTATTTGCTAGCACTAATTAATAGTGAGCACTAAGCTGATGTGGCATGTCTCATATGTAAGGATTTGTATTTATCTATTTTGTGAATATTTTGATTTTTCTTTCTGTCAATTCAATAGAATACTCCATTATTTTCCGAACAGTTACAACCTTTTTATTTTTCCAACCATTACAACCTTCAACTCATCCCTCCAAATATCTAAGGAATGAAAAGCAATCTTCGTTCCAGCCTTCTTCCCGGGGCTTATATTTGACGAATATGGGCTGTTTAGTTTATTATTTAATTTTCAAGTATCTCTTCTAAGTTTTGTTTTTTCTTTTTCTATCTCGGGCTTATATTTGTTTTTCTCGACTTTGATTACAGTTGTTAGAGATAATTAAGAGAATATCAAGGAACAAGAAGATTCGGTTCTTGACAAGAAATGTGGATGTAATTGAATATCCTTCAAGAGATAGAACACAGTTGGTGCTATCTGATTTTTTTTCTTAATATTTCGTCTTTAGAGGGCAAGAGAAAAAGAAAGTCTCTTTTTGAAAGATTTCTCTTTATTGTGGAGGGTAGTTGAGTTGATTGAACAATTCCTCCACCAAATACGGCTTAAAAATATTATTAAAATAAAAAGAATTCTTCTGGAGAAGCTTGATGTACACTGCAGGTAATGTTGGGCGAAGTGAAATGGGCTTCCTAAAATGAACTGCGTGGCCATAGTGTTCACTGCTAATGGTACATTGAATTGTTCAATCAGGAAGTTCTCCAAGACATATTGATGGTTGTTTCTTGTTGTTCTCTGAAAGGAACAATTAGATGCTCACTGCCAGGATAGCAACATTCGAAATATTGAGAAAATAATCCTTGCATTCCTTTATAACTCAGTCACCTCGAAAAATACCGGCAAGAATTAAATTTGATTTGTGGTTTTATAGATACGTGATTCAATTCAATACCAATTAATAATCAAGGACTATGAAGTAAAATGAAAGAAAAAGGCGAACCAAACCAATGTTACTGAACAGTAGTGACCTCGAGGTAGGCTTGGTATAATAAGAACAAGTATAAAAGCAAAGTAAGAACAATAGAGCTAAAGGACAATGCTGATGAGAAGCAGGCAAAAAAAGTAGAGTATATTCTGGTCTCAGTGCTAAGAATGATGCTACAAATGATTGGGGTTCCCTTTTTATAATAGAGGAACCTTAAATAAGGAATATTTTTATTTAAAGTAGGTTATATTCTTGTTACAACTGTCTAACCGCCTAGTACGGAATTGTATGATCTTATTCCGGGATTTGCGCCATGATCTTAGGGACGTGGCAGGAATCTAGCTCGCTCTGGTACAAATTCATAACGGTACTATTTCAGGGTCGAGCACACTTGGCCTCAGTATTCCTTGAACTCCTGCCGTCGGGCATTACATTCTGTCTTCGAGCTCGAGTCTGGTCCACAGGTTTCGAACTTGACCACTCCCGGACTCGGGCCTAGGGAGGAATCTCGAGCTTCTACATCCGGGGCATATGATTTTGATCGTATACAGATAGTCCCCGCGTTTCTTAGAATAAGATGATAAGAAACGATTTGTAACTCGACTACCCCGAGCTTCTCATGATGATCTCACGCCCGTGACGTAGGTTCTTGAAATAACGGAAATGTCATGTCGATGCTCTTCCCCAAAACATCTAATGCATGTCAGTGTTGGTCGGCCACATGCGTCGCCGATCCGTCACCACCTTTCTATAAATAGGAGGTTATTCTGTTGAGCCAAGAACTGTGCTTTTTTCATCTTTATCTACTTTTGATCTTTTCCCTTTTTTGCTTCCTTCTTTTAATTGTCCATTTCCATGGTTCGAACCTGCGAACATAAGGTCATATGGAAGCAACTTTACCATTTATGCCAAGGTTCCCTTTTTTAAAGCTTCAATTCGAAACGACGTGAGAAGGGCGCCGAATCCTTCTCGCATCTGAAAATATGTGAACCTTACACTGCTACTCATCTCTCTTAACTTCAACCTGGTATAGCGCTTCATTCCTTTTGCTCTCCATGAATTGAGGTGGCACCATCGTCAACTAACTCTTACATCCCACCCTGGAATAGTGTCTCAAGGATAAACATTCTTGGATCATTGTTCGTGCATCTTGCAACACTTTTGATTTTTCTTGTGATAGAAGGTGAAGCTACATCTTCGGGTCTTCGCTTCTGGTCTTTTTCTTTTGCTGCTATGTTTTAGCTGATTATGGCTCAAAATCTCAACGAAACGCTCAATCCTTGTTGCTGGAAATATAGTTACTTTCATCGAGGGTTTTCTGCCCTAAATCTCTTCGGGTGTACAGACATTTTCAAAGATCAAAATGGGGTCCCCGGGGAGAAGGTTGCTGAACATGACGTTCTCGAGGACGTGGCCTTAGAAGTAGATTAGGTTCTTGGCTTTTATTTCTTGCTTCTTTGTTCCCGTGTGAATACCCTTCGTGGATATTGTAGTTATGTTTTGTAACTGTCTCTTGTAAATATAAAAGGATCTCTTTGACTCAGTTTTCGCTTGTGTTGAATTTCATTTCATCTTTATCTGCGAAAAAATTTGATTACATAACTTTGGTGATGGGCCCGAACACCGAACTCAGGACATAATAAACCATTAGGCTTTTAATCGACCAATATAATATCCCTTAACGCTCTTGTTAATCCTCGAGCTGAGCTTAAATCGATTAGATGCAAACTCGGAACATCGGGATTCCTGAGTCCGAGTTATGTGAGAGCAAGGTCTCAAATTTGAAATAGAGTTAGCCCTTAGGCTCCGTAGACGATCATCGAGTGAGAACTTCCTTCGAACTCGGGTAGACCTTGGGCTTAGTAGTCAAGTGAGTACTTGCTCAAATCTTGAAATAAAGTTAGCCCTTAGGCTTTTCTATAGTCCCCGCATGAGAAATTTCTCAAACTCGGGTAGCCCTTGGGCTTAGTAATCGAGTGAACACTTTGCTCAAGCTCGAAATTGATTGATAAAAAACGAATTGATCTTCGACGCCTCGAATCTGATGCCAATCTCGTTACGTCAGCGGTTGAAGTGAATGAAAAGGTTGCTTTTCGTGCGGTTTCCAAAGTCATTGATTGGGGGCAGCTGATGGTCGGCTTTTTGGCTTCCTTAGTACGCTAATGACCTCTAAAAATAGATGAACTTCACAATCTTGCAAACTTTATTCTCATATTATTCTCAAAGTCTCATTAGCTCTTTCAATTTCTCCGAATTCTCTCTTCACTTCTATTAGTCCTTACTTCATTATCAACATTCTCTATTTTCTTGAATTTATGCATTATAATGGCTAAGACCACCAAACCGGTTCCCCAGAAGAAAAAAGGTTTCTTCATCTTCTCGATCGACCAAGAGTAAACTGGTAGTACCCCCTCGTATTGAGGAGTGCATTTCTCTGCCATGGGAAATAACATCTGATTTCAAGATCGAGAAACCTGTGTCGAAACCGGGCCGATGCGAGCCCATGTCTCGATATGTCAGTTTTATAACCAAGGATGAGCTTGCACAAGTTAAGGAGGACTGCAAGTGGGAGAATAAAGAAGTAGTGATCCCTTCTCCAGAGGAGGATATCACTACAAACAGAGCGGGGTACTTAAGCGTGTATACCTACCCATTCACGCTGGGCCCAGCAATCCCAACTCAGGGTCCCATAGACCCGGTTATTCTCGAATTTTGCTAGCGGTACCGAGTGATGCTTGGCCAAATCTATCCTTCGTTCTGGCAAATCGTTCATTTGATTAGGTTCTTTTCGAGTCAGGTCGAGGGAATGTCTTTCACCCTCAACCATCTGATCAGACTGTACATTCCTCGACTTTATTTCGGTGGCTTGATAAAATTGCAACACCAATCCTTGAAATCTCTTTTTTTCTAGAATTGAAGAGGATAAAGACCGAGGGTGGATGAGCCGGTTTGTCCGAGCCAAGACCTCCTACAAAATTCTTGCTGAATGGATGTCGTTCCCCAAGGAGTGGAACATGAAACGTAAGTACATAATAGATTTATACCTCGCTTCCTTTTCCTTTTCTCAGTTTTATCTTTCCGCTCGGTTTAACCCATTTCTGATGGCGTAGCTACTACTTGGTTTCTTGGTGGGGTCCCGGACCTCGAAGGTTGGGTCTGAAAATCGGCTTCCACTTCTTCTTATTCGGAGCGTTGCTAGCGAGATTTAGCAAAAGGCCGATGGGAGGCCAAAAATCATGGTGAGTTCTTTGGTTTGTTTACTTGTATTTTCTTAGTGGAATACTTACTTCGATTTTCTGCAGGTCTTGGAGACGTCGTTACTATGCGGCCGGCCCCGAGTGGTGAAGAAGAGACCCCGAAACCTTCCAAAGAAAAGCAAAAAAGGGAGCCACCTGCAAATTCCTTGAAGCCCAAGAAAAGCGCGGCTCGAAAGTCCAAGGTCGATACGGTGTCCTTATCTCCGGAAACGGCCCAACGCCTTCGGGATCAGGAAGAAGAAGAAGATGACGACTACCTTTTGGTAGTCCATAAAAGAGGAAACACCGGTGCTTTGAAATCCGTCAAGCCGGTTATAGTTGATGTGGTTCATTCCAGAGTCTAAGAGATCTGTGAGGGGAGTTCAAACAAAGTCCCCGAGCCATCTCGCAGTAAAAGGCACCTTCCCTAGGAGGCCATTTGGGGGGCGAGGCTAAGAGGCACGATCCTAACTCCCTTCAAATGAAAGAGAACTCCCTGAGCGGATCACTTGGGGTGATCAATATGGATGACTCACCGCCTGGTCCCGAGTTCTCCAAGGGGCAAGTTCGAGATGCTCAGAATATGAAATCTTCTGAAGTGGGGGCAAGCCACGAAGGGCATGACATCTTCCGAGAATGTCTCTCAGGGATTGAAGATGGCCCCGACCCGGATGCTTCTTTAATTTTTGATGAGGCTCTTCGACTCTTCAAACAAGTGAGTTTTCTATCCTTTAGAGTTACGCATATGCTTTGCTTTTATTGCTCTAACTTTTCCCCTTTTATATGAAGGCTGTGGTGCTCCACAAAAGGGCATTTTCCAAGTCTCAAGCCAATCTTACTCGATGTGAAACAGATCTTAAAAAGATCTCGGAAGAGATGCACTATCTTAAAACCCTCTATGCCAAGAAGGAGGAGGAGATCAGCGGTCTTCGAGCTGAATTAGCAAAGGCTTGTCAGCAACGAACTCCGCTTACTGAGGAGGTAATATTCCCTCCTAACTTTTATTATGGGCCAACTTGTTCTATCTTCTAACAACTTTATTTTGTAGTTTCAACGAAAGGGTGAACTGGTGGAGCAGCTCCGGGAGGAGCTCAAGATGAAGAAGGTTGAAACCCTAGGTTGGAAGCAAAGCATTGACGATCTTGCTTCTGAGAGAGAAACCCTTCGAGAGCAGCTGGCTTCGCTTGAATGTCAGTTCCAAAGTGTGAAGGAGGAGTGCTTGGCTCGAGGCCACGAAATCGAGGAGCTCAAGTTTAATTTTGTCGCTGAGCTGGCTAAGGCCAAATCTGATGCTGAGGCAATTATGTCCTTGTATCGAGCCGATGTCGAAGCAGCTAAAGCCCGAGCCAAAGATATCTCCACTAGGACCAAATTTAAGTTATCATGTGCACTCGACCATGCTAGGCGATAGTCCCGAAGGGAAACCCTCGAGGAGGTGCACGCTCGTGGCTCGATCTTTCAGCCAATATCGAGAAGGCGAAGACCCTGGAAGAGGAGGCTGGTGCTCTGCTTTCTGATAAGAATGATTCAGCCAGTGGTTCCGAGAGTGGAGGAGACAAAGACGAAGTCCCAAAGGATGAGGCTCTCGAAGATGCGGCCCCTGAAGATGTGACCCCGAAGTAGTTTTAGGTTTCTCCATTTTGTTTTTGTGCAAGTGTTCTTTGTGTAATTATCTTCTGTAATCATCTTTTGGAAATATAAGGGGAACTTTTTATCTCATCTTTGACTTGTTCCAGATTTCATATTGTCTTTATTTACAGAATACTTCGTTTGTATAACATGAGTGATTGGTCCGAAAATTGGTTTGAGCTTGAGATATAGTTAACCCTTAGATCTTTATGGATATAATAATCCTCGAGCCAAATTTAAACCAATCCGATGTGAGCCTGAGATATCGTGACTCATAGCCCAGGTAAAGTGAGAACGAAGTCTCGAACTATAAGTTTTTGGCCCTTTAAGCCTTTTGAAGTTGGCCCTTGGGCTCTTATATATCGGCCCTTAGGCTCTTTAGATTGGCCCTTAGGCTCTTTAACTTGGGCCGATTCGGCCTCTGGAACGGCTATATAATTTTTCCCTCATTTCGGCTGAAAGACTTAGTGAAAATTTAATTATACCTTAGCATGTTTTTTTGTACCCATTGGGTTTTTTGAGGGTTTGACGTATCGGGACCTTGTTTGCGTACAGATAATCGAATACCTCTTGAGATTTTACCGAGGGCTGATGTTGTTAAAGCCTTTAAATCGTTCGAGGGCCGAATTTATCGAAGCCCATTATATATTGCTTTTGCCGAGGATAGCCTGGTTTAACCGGCTTTTACAAAGTTTTTGAAGGCCTTTTATTTATGGCGGAAGTCGGACGTCTCCGAGCCACATTACTTTGGCCGTAGCCTTCATATGACCGTAGTCTTTAATACGGCCGTAGCCTTCGGGTATGTCACTTGGACTTGTTTCCCGATAACTTTTTCAAACATGTTCGAAAAGTTAGTCTCCGAGCGTATTGGCCTTGGCCTTTGTTTCTGATGTCTCGGATGTATCGATTGTTAGTGACAGTCCTCGAGAATTTGGGGGTGCTTTTATGCTTTGGCTCTTGAGCTGTTTCCCGTAGGATTATAAGTGTAGCGCTCATATAATAGTAGACTTCTTAGAGATACAAAGCGTTTTTTATATTAACAGAATGCTTCATCAAACAATTTATACATGCGTGCATGCTTCACCGTCAGGGCTCGACTATTTCATATGGACACGGTTCATGTGACCGTTTGGACCATTACAAAGTTTTCCTATTGAGACCTTCTTAGGAGTGAAGTATTTTCCTTGAAAAATATGACCTCTGAGGGTGATGCCCCCCAATATTCGAGGTTGATTGAAAAGAAGCCTTGGATACTATCAAGTTCTTCTTAGGTAGCACATGATTGTTGCCTCGTTAAAAACCTTGTCTGTAAAACCCATTTGGGACAAAATTCGAGCTAAGGGAAAAAGAGTGCAACGTATGCTTTAAAACCTAAGGTCTTCGTGTAAAAAGAGTGTGTCTTCAAGATCGCGCGCCTTTGATAGCATCCACCGTGCCGAGTTTGTAAAATCTTTTACCAACAACTCAGAGGGCTTGGTACGATCTTATCTTACTATCCGCGATCGTGATATTTTCGAAAGCCTCAATCTGGTCGGGTATGATTTTGATACCCCAATTTGACACCATGAAGCCGAGAAACTAACCTGATCCAACTCCAGAGGCACATTTCTCTGGGTTAAGCTTTGTGCCACATTACCTCGAAACTTCGAATGTTTCCTGCAAATGAATTAAAATGGTCCTCTGCGCACATGGACTTAACCAGTCGTATCGTTAATATAGGCTTTCATTGTTTTGCTTGTTCGTTCTTCGAACATCTTGTCAACTAGACGTTGTACGTAGCTTCTCGGACTGAGGCCTCCTTTTTAGCTTCACTGGTTTAAAACCGGGATCGATGCTCAGCTTATGTGTGGTGATTTCCGGCGGAATCCCTGTCATATCTAAATGGGACCAAGCAATGCAATCCATATTATCAATAAGAATCTAAATGAGTTTTTTCCTGATTCGGGGGTTAATCCCGTTCCCAGGTGTATCTTTCTCTCGAGCGGCTGACTTGGTAGCACCTGACTCTCCTGGAACGATGAAGGCTCGAGGGGAAAGGAAGTCTTCTTCTTCGTCTTCGATTATCGGTTGTTCCGATTTCGTCGAGGCTGGGAATCATGGTTGCTATGTAGCCGCCTGCTTACCTTTGGAGCTCGATTTCTCTACGGCCAAGGATTCTGGTATCGGCTCCACTTCCTCGATTGCGAACATCTCTTTGGCAGCGTGTTGTTCTCCGTGGACTGTTTTACTCCTTCCTCTGTTGGGAATTTCATCATCTGGTGAAGAGTCGAAGGCACTGCCCTCATGTTGTGTATCCATGGTCTCCCGGGGAGTGCGTCATACCTCATGTCACCTTCGATGATATGGAACTTGCTGTCTTGTATGGTCCCAGCTACATTTACTAGCAAGATAATCTCTCCCTTTGTTATTTCGCTTGCCATGTTGAAGCCATTCAGCACCCGGGATGCGGGTACAATCTGATCTTGCAGGCCAAGTTGTTCCACGACCCTTGATCTGATTATGTTTGCCGAGCTACCTGGATCCACTAAAACACATTTAACCTGAATTTTATTAAAAAGAATAGAGATTACCAGGGCATCGTTGTGAAGTTGGGATATGTTTTCTACTTCCTCATCGCAGAATGACAGGACGTCCTCGGGCATGTAGCTCCCAGTCCGCTTTTCTCTTGTGATCGATACTTTGGTGTGCTTGAATATAGGACGTTGGGGGACATCGACTCATCCAATGATCATGTGGATTACATGTTGTGGTTCTTCTTGCTCGTTTTTCCCTGCATCTCACTCCTTGAAGTGTTTCTTGGCACGATCACTTAGAAATTCTCGAAGGTGGCCCTCGTTGAACAATCAATCCACCTCTTCCCTTAGCTGCCTGCAATCTTCCATTCTATGACCATGTGTGCCATGATACTTGCACATCAAGTTGGGGTTTCTTTGAGAAGGATCAATTTGTATGGGCCTCGGCCACTTGGTGTCTTTGATTTTTCCAATAGCCGACAAGATCCCTGATGCATCCACGCTAAAGTTGTACTCTGATAATCGAGGAGCTTCCGTGGGGTCGGTATGTTTATCGAACCCGCTCTTACTCATGAGTCCCCGAGAACTTTGCCCTTGATCGTTTCTCCAATCGCTCCTAGAAATATTACGTCTTGGGCCGCTGTTCCTACGGTCGGCATATCGTTGATACCTTTCCCTGTTTGATCACGAATCCCTGTTTGTGTCCCCCGGGGGCTTGGCCACGAACCTGTTAGGATGTACTAAACCCGAGGCGGCTCCTAATTGGTCGTACTCAACCCTGATTTTTGATTGGTAACGGTTGTGCACATCTGACCACGTCATAGCTGGATACTCGATCAAGTTCTGCTTTAGTTGTCAAGAAGCAATTGAGCTTCGTTCGTTCAAACCCTGCATGAAGGCCTGTACTGCCCATTCATCGGAAACCGGCGGCAGTTCCATTCTTTTCACCTGAAACCTGGACACAAACTCCCTTAACATCTCGTCGTTCCTTTGTTTTATTTTGAAGACGTCCGACTTTCTCGTGGCCACCTTTATGGCCCCGGCATGGGCTTTGACGAAGGCGTCTGCTAACATAGCAAATGAATCAATAGAGTTAGGAGCTAAGTTGTGATACCAAATCATAGCTCCCTTTGAGAGTGTTTCCCAAACTTTTTCAGCAATACTTACTCGATTTCATCATCATTCAGGTCGTTTCCTTTTATCCTACAAGTGTATGAAGTAATATGTTCGTTAGGGTCGTTTGTCTTGTTATATTTGGGTATATCAGGCATGCGGAATTTCTTAGTAATGGGCATCGGTGCTTGATAAATTAGGATTTTAACGTGTTTTATACCCCTACTTGCCTACGCTTTTGTTATACAATTGCTACAAAATAGTCCCAAAATGCTCGCAAGTTGTACTTGATTGCAGGTTTGATCGACAAAGCGACAAAAGTCAAATATCGGCTCAGAAAGGAGTGAAACCCGCTCAAGTGTCAAAAACCAAGGAAGTTGAGGAAAAGAGGCCCTAGTTCGGACCGCGCAACTGTGAACGCGGCCGCACTAGGAGGTTCAGAGAATGGCAATATTTAAAGGGAGGCTACGCGGCCGCGTTCATTTTTACGCGGTCCGGGGTCAGGCTCCGCGGCCGCGCTACACTTTTACGCGGTCCGCGGAGCAGAGATTCAGAGAGCCTAATTTTGACTCCTTCCAAGCAATGCGGCCCGCGCTCATTTCTGTGCGGCCGCGCTAATTTTCACCGCGGCCGCGCTACATTTTTATGCGGTCCGCGGTCCTCAACTTCAAAAGAAGCAGAAATAAAGAGTTCAAGAGCCAATGCGGCCGCGGTCATGTTTGGGCGGTCCGCGCTGACCCCGCAGGGGTATTTTTGTCCAATTTTTCCAGCCCAGTATAAATAGACCCTTTTTCCATTTTTAGGTTAAGTTTAGTTTTTCTGAAGCTGCTGAGCTCGTGAGAACGACAAGTTCAGCCATTTTTGGCACTTTTGACCTTTAATATTGTATTTCCTTCTTAGCAATTAATTAATATGTTTACTTCTTCATCTATTTCTTTAATTTTTGCATCTAGCATGAGTAGCTAAACTCACTAGCTAGGGTTGTGGCTCAACCCTAGTGTGGGTAATTAATGGGTGTTGCCATCTAAGGTTAGATTGATATTGGGTGTTTGCTATTTGGGTTAATTTTAGGTTTTAATTAAGGATTGGTGGTTGCAAACACTGATTCTAGCTTGGTGGGTTTAACTCTTCTTGAGAAAGAGAGTCTATAACCCCAAAATTGACCCAACAAGGAATTGGGATGGACCCATGAGAAATGGTAGTCCCAATTAACGGGTTAAACCTCGAGAGAGTAATCACACTACTTGAACCCTAGTTGCTTGGTCTAATTGGCCTACCCAATTGGTCTCGAGAGAGTCAATTGGGCAAAATCACTCTCTCAACCGAGAGGTGTGAGAGTGGGTACAATTGTGCAATGGTTATAGCATAAGCCCCAAACATGTCAATCTATCGTTAGTAGCATCTACCCGTTAATTAGCCACCTAGGCAATGCCACGACCCTAGTGCCTTTCTCTATATTAATTACAACTTAGCAATATTCCCGTAGCATAATTTAGCTTCAATCATTAGTCTTATAATAGTAGATATAAAAAATCAAAACCAAAGATGTTTGAAGTGATATTAGAAGCACAACTGCAATTCTAGACTAAACAGACAATACAACTCCATTACTAGCTCCCTGTGGAAATTTGATCCCGAACCACTATTCGGGTAAAAGCTGTTGCGACCCGCTCTTCCTACCTTAGTGTAGTGTTGAGTCGGCAGCGATCAACTTTTTGGCGCCGTTGCCGGGGAGCTTACGATGTTGACTATCTGTTTGGTTAGTTTTGTGTTTTGCTTCTCTTTCCTTCTTGTTTACTAATTTTGTTTGTGTCAATTAATCAGGTACTATGGCTTTAAATGGAAACGACCCTCTTGGAAACGTGATCACGGGGGAGGAGGTAGAGGATATTGGAGATAAGGAGGTGCCTCTTGTACCTCCCGGACAAAGAAGAGGCCACCAGGCCAATATAAATGACAACGTTCCAGACCCTCCTCCGCCACCTCCAAGAGTGGTCCCTCGGGTGCTGCCAAATCAAGGATATGCAAGTGCCCTTGTTCCTCCCCGAATCCGGGCGGGGAACTTTCAAATCACAAATGTTATGTTGACCTTGCTCGAGCAAAGAGGGTATTTTACGGGCGCCTCCGACCAAAACGCCTACAAGCACTTGAAGGGGTTCGTAGATACTTGCTGGGGGAGTAAGCAAACAAACGTGTCCGAGGATGCGTTGAGATTGAGGCTTTTCCCGTTCTCTCTTCGGGGTAAAGCGTTGGATTGGTTAGAAAGGCTCCCTAATCATTCTATCACCACATGGGCTGAATTGGCGGACAAATTTATTGCCAAGTTCTTTTCTCCAAGTCATATGGCAGCTCTTCGGGATGAAATTCTAGCTTTCAAGCAAATGCCAACGGAACCTTTGCACAAGATATGGGAACGGTATAGAACAATGGTGAAGGAGTGCCCTAATAACGACATGACTGAGGCAATGGTCCAGCAGTGTTTTTATAGGGGCATCAACACCACGAATCAGTGCATTTTGAACCAATTAGCTGGTGGGAACTTTATGAAACTTTCTTACCAAGAAGCTTGTAATGTACTTGATAAAATGGCCGACACTTCTTCGGCATGCAAAGCCGAGCGAATGTGCCCCAAGGTGACCCCACGGTCATCCATTTGCACAAGGAGTTGAACGATCATGGCCAAGTTATTGCCGAGCTTACAACAACAATGAATCAGTTGGCGAAGGCGCAATTGCAACAATTTCAAAATCCGCGCCAAGTCAATGCAATGGAAAATGTTTCTATGCTAAAAAGGAGGCAAAGAGGGCAACAACAACCTCAAGGTAATGGTGAGCAATTTGACAACAACAATGATGGTGGTGGTTATTCGAATGAGTGCTATGATGATCAAAGTGAGGAATGCCAATATGTCAATAACTACCAAGGAAATAGAGGAAATCAAGGGAATCAACAATGGCGTCCCCAAAGCAATTGGGGCAATCAACAAGGCGGCGGTAATTGGAATAACAATAACCAACAACAAGGCGGTAACAATTGGAACAACAACAATCAGAACAACAATTGGGGTAACCAAGGTAACAATCAAGGCAATTGGAACGGGAACAACAATAATTGGAACAACAACAATAACAACCAAGGAGGGTTGAATAATGGTGGTAGGGGGCAAGGCTTTCAAAGGCCCCCATGTTCCAACAACCAAATAATCCACCCCCCTTTCAGTCGCAATGGTCTAGTTCTTCCGGAAGTGATATGGGGCGGATAGAGATGATGTTCGAGCAGATGATGAAAAAGAACCAAAACTCTGACACACAATTGGCTTCTCATAACACATCTATCCGGAACCTAGAAGTGCAAATAGGACAAATTTCTCAAGCTTTAAATACCCGACCTAAGGGTGCGCTACCAAGTGACACGGTAGTGAACCCGAAGGGGGGCAATAATCATGTAATGGCAGTCACAACTAGAAGTGGAAGAGGCAGTGAAATGCCGGCCTCAAATGAAAATCGAGTGGTGAATGATGATATTGAGCTCCAAGAAGATGTGGATCCTTTGATTGTTGAAGATGTGGTTGAGACAAATGTGCACAAGAAAGTGAGAATAGATATTGATGAGGTCGAGGTGGAAACTCAAGAGGCCGTGAACTCGTCTAGGGAGCACATAATTGATATTCCGGAGCCGGTGGTGCCAAAAGCCAAGGCACCCTTGATTATACCACCTCCACCTTATCCTCAGCGGTTAGCAAAGCAAAAGAATGACAATCAGTTCAAGAAATTCATAGATATGATGAAAAGCCTTACAATCAATGTGCCTTTGGTGGAGGCACTTGAACAAATGCCGAGCTACGCAAAGTTCATGAAGGATTTAGTCACCAAGAAGCGTTCTATGGATTGTGAAAATGGCCCCGAAACTTGAGGACCCTGGAGCTTTTACTATTCCTTGCACTATCGGGAGTGCAGAGTTTGCTAAGGCCCTATGTGACTTGGGGGCTAGCATTAATTTGATGCCATATTTAGTCTTCAAGACTTTAGGAATTAGGCAACCTAGGCCAACCTCGATGAGACTTCAAATGGCGGACCGGTCGATGAAGCGGCCTTTGGGTATAATTGACGACGTTTTGGTCCGGGTGGACAAATTCATATTGCCGGCCGACTTTGTCATATTGGATTGTGAAGTGGATTTTAAAGTGCCGATTATTCTTGGGAGACCTTTCCTAGCCACGAGGAAGGCTTTGGTTGATGTTGAAGCAGGTGAATTGACATTTCGAGTGGGTGATGAGAAGGTGGTATTTCATGTTCGCAAATCAATGAGACAACCCAATAGCACAGAAGTGTGTTCACTTGTGGACATTGTCACATCTGTGATAGTGGATGACACAAGTGCCATGATGAATGTTGAAGATCCTCTTGAGGCCGTACTTCTTGGCATGGATGTAGAAGATGATGCCAGCAGAGTGGAGTGTGTGAATGCATTGCATGGTATGGGTTCATATTCATATGAGCCTAGAAAGTTATCTTTGTATCTTGAAAACCGCAAAACACCACCAACTAAGCCATCCATTGAGGAGCCACCGGTGTTGGAGTTGAAGCCACTTCCTCCACACCTCAGGTATGAATTTTTGGGCTCTAATTCAACTCTTCCAGTTATTCTTTCTTCTTGACTTACTAACTTGCAAGTGGAGGCCACTTTGGAGGTGCTTTAAAGGCGAAAAAGGGCAATAGGATGGACTCTGGCGGACATTAGGGGAAAAAGCCCCGCATTTTGCATGCATAAGATCATCTTGGAGGAGGATGCAAGGCCGTCCCTTGAACATCAAAGAAGACTCAATGAGGCGATGCAAGAAGTGGTAAAGAAAGAGGTTATCAAGTGGCTTGACGCCGGTGTGGTTTATCCAATCTCTGACGGTTCGTGGACTTCTCTGGTCCAATGTGTGCCAAAGAAAGGAGGGATGATGGTGGTGCCCAATGACAACAATGAGCTTATTCCCACTCGAACCATTACCGGGTGGAGAGTTTGCATGGACTACCGGAAACTCAACAAGGTGACCCGCAAGGATCATTTTCCTTTTCCATTCCTCGACCAAATGCTTGATCGTCTTGCGGGGAGAGCATTCTATTGTTTCTTGGATGGGTACTCAGGCTACAATCAAATTTTAATTGCCCCGGAGGACCAAGAGAAGACTACTTTTACATGCCCCTATGGAACATTTGCTTTTTCCCGGATGCCATTCGGATTGTGCAATGCTCTGGCGACCTTCCAACGTTGCATGATGGCTATTTTCACCTATATAGTGGAGGACATATTGGAGGTCTTTATGGACGACTTTAGTGTGGTTGGTGACTCTTTTGATGCATGCTTGGTGAATTTGGATAAAGTCTTGGCTCGTTGTGAAGAAACTAACCTAGTTCTCAATTGGGAAAAATGCCATTTTATGGTTGAAGAAGGTATAGTGTTGGGCCACAAGATTTCAAAACATGGGATTGAGGTTAATAAGGCGAAAATTGAGGTGATTTCGAGGCTCCCTCCCCCTACTTCTGTCAAAGGGGTGAGGAGTTTTCTTGGACACGCCGGGTTCTACTGGCGGTTTATCAAAGACTTCTCGAAGGTTGTGAATCCATTGTGCAAGCTACTAGAGAAAGACGCCAAGTTTGTTTTTGATGAAAAGTGTATGGAGGCCTTTGAACTCCTAAAACACAAGTTGACTACTACCCCTTTCATAACTGCACCTAATTGGAGTCTGCCCTTTGAACCAATGTGTGATGCTAGTGATGTTGCAGTGGTGGCGGTGTTGGGTCAACGGGTTAACAAAATGTTCTATCCCGTGTATTATGCAAGTAAGACTATGAATGAAGCTCAACGGAATTACACGGTGATGGAGAAGGAGTTATTGGCCATTGTATTTGCCATGGAGAAATTTCGGCCCTATCTTATGGGGGCCAAGGTGATTGTGCACACGGACCATGCCGCCCTTAGATATTTGATGACCAAAAAGGATTCCAAAGCAAGATTGATGAGGTGGGTGTTACTCCTTCAAGAATTTGACTTAGAAATAGTGGACCGGAAGGGAAGCGAGAACCAAGTAGCAGACCATTTGTCCCAGTTAGAGGAAGAAGGGAGGCCATGTAACGGTCTTGAGATAAATGATGCATTCCCCATCGAGCAACTTCTTGCTATGTCAACGTGTGACTTGCCATGGTTCGCGGACATCGCCAACTTCATTGTGACCGGAATTGTCCCGTGTGAGCTCTCTTCCAACCAAAAGAAGAAACTCAAACGGGATAGTTTGGATTTTTATTGGGATGATCCGTACTTGTTCAAAATTTGCACGGATGGTGTGATTAGAAGATATGTTCCGGAAGGTGAACAATTAAGCATATTGGAGGTTGTCACTCATCCCCCTATGGTGGCCATCATGGAGGGGTGAGGACGGCTTCAAAGATCTTGATTTGCGGTTTCTATTGGCCAACTTTGTTTAAAGATGCTAGTGACTTGGTCAAGAGATGTGATGCATGCCAAAGGGCCGGCGGAATTTCAAAAAGGGATGAGATGCCTCTCAATACGATTCTCGAGGTGGATATTTTTGATGTCTGGGGCATCGATTTCATGGGTCCGTTCGTGAGCTCTGGTGGGAACACTTATATTCTCGTGGCGGTGGACTATGTATCAAAGTGGGTGGAAGCTGTAGCTTTACCCAACAATGAAGCCCGAAGTGTTGTAGCATTCTTGAAAAAGAGTATCTTCACAAGGTTTGGTATCCCTCGTGCTATCATTAGTGATGGGGGGTCTCACTTTTGCAACAAGGCTTTTGATTCATTGCTTGCTAAGTATGGAGTAAATCACAAAGTGACCACCCCCTATCATCCTCAAGCTAGTGGTCAAGTGGAAGTGTCCAACCAAGAAATAAAGAGTATCTTGTCCAAGACGGTAAATGCTAATAGGACCGATTGGTCGAAAAAAGTTAGATGATGCTTTATGGGCTTACTGGACGGCTTACAAGATCCCAATTGGTATGTCCCCATACCGGTTGGTGTTTGGGAAAGCTTGCCATCTTCCGGTGGAATTGGAGCACAAAGCTATGTGGGCCTTGAGAAAGTTGAACTTGGAATGGGATGTTGCGGCGAATCTCCGTGTTTAGAAACTTAATGAGCTTGATGAGTTTAGATTTCATGCCTACTCCAGCTCGTCCTTGTATAAGGACAAGATGAAGTATCTTCATCACAAATATGCTCGGGGGAAGGGATTTAAGGTTGGTGATATGGTTCTTCTTTTCAACTCCCGGTTGAGGTTATTTCCGGGAAAGCTCAAGTCAAAGTGGAGTGGGCCATTTGAAGTTGTATGTGTGACTCCATTTGCTGCTCTCGATCTCAAGAACAAGAATGGTGAAGTTTTCCGGGTCAATGGGCATCGTGTCAAGTACTATTTGGGGAAATTTGATGACATCCACGTGGTGGCACTCATTCATTTGAAGTGATGTGATGGTAACATGTGTCGTGCCGCGATGTTAAATCAGGCGCTTCTTGGGAGGCAACCCATGTCTATTTCTTTCTCTTTAATTTTCTTTGTAGATTAGGATTTTTGAGCTAATTGTTTGTGAGATATTGCAGGGATTGTGTTGAGGCAGTGCAAAACAAAGGAAAAATACTGGTAGTCTCTGAAGTGGCCAGTGCGGACCGCGGTGCACTTTTGTGCGGTCCGCGCTGGCATGTCATTAATTGCATGCTCTCTGATGTTTTCCACCGCGGCCGCGGTCAAATTTGGGCGGTCCGCGGTGGACCTTCGCGTCCGCGGTGCATTCCAATGCGGCCGCGTGAGGTTGCCTTCTGAAACTTCAGAATTAGAAACCCAGCGCGGTCCGCGGTCACTTTTGCGCGGCCGCGCTGGTAGGTGAGTGTGGGGCCCCCAGCTTTTCTATAAATAGGTCCCTAGGGCTTCATTTTACCCTTTTCGCACTTTCAACCCCTAGAGCTCTAAGATACTGTTCATCCTCTTCTAAGACTATTTTTCTGCCTTCTTGGACTACTTGCACTCAATCCTCATAAACTTGGTAACATTTCATGCACTTGTGATTAATTAAATTGCTTCTTTTCATTTTTTTTATAGCTTGTTCAGTTTAGCTTCTTCTTTTTGTTTAACTATTAGACTAGGTTGGTTTACAACTAGGGTAATACACCAAATCTTGCTTGATTAATGGGTGAATTGAGTAGGGACAAAGTAGGTGTAATAACTTGTACAAGAATGGAAAAATATGCACCCCTAACTTAGTTCCCGGAAACTCTAGTTCAGCGCGGTCCGCGATCATTTTTGCGCGACTGCGCTGCCCTGATGCGGTCCGCGTTGCAATTTTGTGCGGACCGCGGTGTCTTGGTGACTGAAAGGTAATTGACTCCAGTGCGGCCGCATTCATGTTAGTGCGGTTCGTGCTGGACCACCGCGGCCGCATTACATTTATGTGTGGACCGCGGTGGGAGATTCAGAGGAGGTATATTTTAGGCCTTTGCCCAACGCGGACCGCGTTACAATTTTGTGCGGTCCGCGGTGTCCCTAACGCGGCCGCTGTCACGTTTGTGTGGTCCGCATTGTTAGGTTCTACAACCTGTTTCTGCTGCTGTGTACTGATATTGTCTATGCAATCTATTTTGATTCACTTGTTTCACTGCATGTGCTTAACCTAACAATGTTAGATACTTATCTTTGCAGACAATGGTTAAACAATGGGGAGCCAAACAGTCACAACAATCCGGGAGAGGAGGTTCCTCCCGAGGGGGTAAAGGAAAAAGAATAACAAAGCTCACTCCCCAAGCTAGGGAAAACATAAAAAGAACTAGAAAATTAATCAAAGCTGCTGATAGGGATGCTTCGCATTCGTCGGGGAGTGAGTATGTCCCTTCCAAGGATATCTCATCGGATACAGTCCCAACTCATGTAACCGACCCCCTCCACTTAGTTGATACCCCTCCATCATCGCCCACCTCCAAAAGACAAGTGACTGTAGTCTCGGATTCTTCTGATGAGTCCGCAACTGGTAGTGAGCAATACTCCACCTCCCCTACAGCTTCATTATCTGGGGATAGTGCAGGCCAAGATGAGGGAGGTGAACCTCAGGTTGGGGGGATTGAGAGATCTAGGAAGCCTGAAGTCTGGGAGGATTGGTTTTTCAGTCAAGTGTCCTTTCATAAGTTTAGAGAATGGTGGCCGTTGAGGAAGTTGATCCCGGAGAGATGTTTTATTGACACTGATCTTTTACCCCACAACCCGAACATGCAGAGGGAGTTCAGAACAAGATGGGGCTGGGAGTTCTTCATGGAGAGGTGCATAGATGCTAACGAGCACATGGTTAGGGAGTTCTACTCCAATGTGGCTCATATAGTCAAGGATACCAAGGTGACCAAAGTTAGAAACAAAACAGTGTTATTTGATGGGAGATCGTTAAATGACTATTTGGGGTTCCGTGATGAAGACGAGTCTCTGTATTTGGCAAAGTTGGCAATGGGAGAGGAAGTCCGCTCGTGGTTGGCCCAGTATTTGGCAATCCCAGGTACTGTGCCGGAGTGGTTGCAAGCTGGAAAGAAGATATCCAGGAAGACATTCAATTTTAAGGCTCGAGGGTGGTTGACCTTTGTATGCAGTCGGCTTGACCCTTCTACTCAAGACCAGACAATTCCAATTACTCGAGCAGTTCTGGTTGCATCTATCATGGCTGGGTACCGGATCAACATGGGCAATATGATGTCCCGTGTGATCTCTGCGGTGGGGCAAGAGCATGACAGGAATTATCCTTTTCCAAACACCCTATCGATGTATTTCCGGGATCTAGAGGTGGAGAAGAGGAGATATGATGTCAAGACAAAACCGGTAGCTCCTTACACTTGGTACAGCATGCAGGGTCCGGAAAACCCTAAATCCAAGAACTACAAGCCACCTTCCTCTGACCCAACTAGCCAGTCTGAGGAGCCAGTTGCGGTAGAGCCTTCTGCCGAGCCTTCTGCTATACCTGCTGCCACTACAGTTGAGGACTTACCTCCAGGACCTTCTTCTTCTGCTGGTCCCAGCACTTTCACAGGTCCGAGTGTGCCATCTTCCAGGACTCATCCATTCACTGTCCATCAGCTGAGTCAGACTCTGGCTGGCCTGAACAACTGGATGTCAGCAGCGACATCCAAGTTGTCAACCTTGTCTTCCACTATTCAGACCCAAGCAGCACCTCAGCCAGTTCAGATCCCTCAGTCCATTGAGGACACCTTGAAGAAGCTCCTAGAGAACCAGGAAAAGATTTTGAAGACTCAAGCTACCCTATCTGCAGCAGTAGAGTCACATGGCAAGGCTCTGAAGGAGCTTGCCAAGGAGCATAGGAAGATGCGGAGGTCACGGGCGTCCAAAGAGTCTGTGAAGGAGCTGAGGAAAGATGTGGACAAGCTATTGGCAGATCAGATGCCTTTAGACTTGTTACTTGGGGATCCAGCCCCTCCAGCAGCACCAGTGCCACAACCAGAGCAGGAGCAGGTACCCAGGCAACCTAGGAAGAAGAGGAAGCTCCCTAGCACAGTGGATGCAGTTATTGAGGTGGCAGTCCCACAGGAGGCCCCATCTACTTTGCCTCAAGATGCACCTGTCATACAGCCGGTCCAAGAGCACGCTCCAGTCCCAGCAGCTGAGTAGTAGGAGGTCGGGAGCCAATCTGAGGCTCCCGCACAAACGGAGGACTTGGGGACCACATCTGACCCCATGCAGACGGACCAGGCTTAGGGAGCCTCGATATCCTTTGCTATGACTTTCTTTTTGTTTGATGCTTATTTTGGTAGTTGGCATTGGGGACAACTACCCCCCCCAAGCCCGTCTCTCTCACAACACCCTACCCCTTTCAGAGAACCAGCCACCGTCTCCACTGCATACCGCCGCCTGAAATCGCCACACGGCGGTGGTAGGTCTCTAATGTCCTCAAAAATCACACCAAAGCTTCCCCTCCCTCTTATCATCATGAATCCCCCCTTAGTTCACTTCAAATCCCACCAGAGCCCTTCAAAATCTCGGAACCTTAGCCGCCGACCTCGTTTGATCCGGTGGCGGCGCCACCATTAATCACTCCCAAATCGACATGCCTTGACAACCAGACCTCCCTCACCCTATACCCATCATCCTTTTCCTTCGAATATCACTCAAGCTCCTCGAATATTGAATCCGAGATTCGAGCCCTGAAATTTGATCTGGAACTNAGAATACATGGTGAAGTATTAGAGCAAAGAATCAATTACACATCGAGCAGGAGAAGCATAAGTAGAAGAAAATCACAAAGATAATGAACTGAGACAAAAATAAATACATTGGTGTGAGACTTGAAAATTAATTATGACATACCAGTAAAAGAGCAAAAGCAGGATGCAAAGACAAGGTAGTAACACTATATTAGCCTTGGCTTTCAACCGGTTAATAATAAGCAGGAGCAGAGAATAGCAATAGAAGAAAGAGCAAGAGAGAATGCAGATTTTAAAGTATTCAGTGTGTGTGAGCCAGGAAGACTTATCGTGTGTGCTATGTAAAAGACTTAGGGTATTTATAGTTGAAAGTAGGTGGTAAAAATAAGGTAAAAAAATCACAGAAATATGTCAATTTAAGAACTCGGAATCAATTGATTGAAGAATTAAGGAAGTATTCCCATTAATTAAGGGAATCAAAATCAAACGAAAAGATTCAGCATCATACAAAGGAAGTAGAAAAATCAAGGCAGGGTTAAATAAGGAAAGAGTCAAGGTTCAGTATGTGAGCACGTGATTTTTGCCCTATATGAATCACTCCCAGAAATTCAAAACAAAACAACTTCTTTCAGTGTTTGAAATTTTGTGGATTTTTGTGGCATTGATCGCATTTTGTCCATGCATTTTAATTCATATAAAAATACAAAAAATATGCATTGCATTTAGGGTTTGAGTTTACATATTTTCGGAACAAATTAGTAATTAGGAGTTTTACAAAAAATACAAAAATCACAAAAATAATTTATCTAGGCATTATTTAATTTGTAGCTTTGAATTTTGTTGGTTTTCATTTAGTTTGATATTTGATTAGCTTGTGATAATAGTTAGAGTTAATTAGTGTGATTTGGTAGTTTAATTTAGTTCTTAGAATTAATTTAGGGTTTTAGTTTAATTTTGAAATAAAAGAAAAATTGAAGTGAAAAAGAAGGCAATCAAATTTGGGTCAATTTCTATTTAAAATACCCAAGCCCAAACGGACCTCTCCTAAAAACCAGTCGCCCCAGGCCCAGTTCCACCCAGAACCCGGTCCAGCCCCACCCCATACTAAATGACGCAGTTTAATGGTTGAACAACCCTGGCCGTTCATTTTCAGCTATCCAACGGTTGTGAACTAATGAAGCCTAAGTATTTAACTGTCCTAAAGACCCCTACCCCCCCAAGCCCGTCTCTCTCACAACACTACCCCTTTCAGAGAACCAGCCACCGTCTCCTCCGCATACCGCCGCCTGAAATCGCCACATGGCGGCGGTAGGTCTCTAATGGCCGCAAAAATCACAACAAAGCTTCCCCTCCCTCTTATCATCATGAATCCCTCCTTAGTTCACTTCAAATCCTACCAAGGCCCTTAAAAATCTTGGAACCCTAGCCGCCGACCTCGTTTGCTCCGGTGGCGGGGCCACCATTAATCGCTCCCAAATCGACACCCCTTGACCACTAGACCTCCCTCATCCTATACCCATCATCCTTTTCCTTCAAATATCACTCAAGCTCCTTGAATATTGAATCCGAGATTCGAGCCCTGAAAGTTGATCTGGAACTCAAGCATGCAAGGCTTCTTCTCCAGTTTCCTTAGGCCCAATATTATCGCGTACTAACATTATTTACCTCTTCTTGAATAAAGAACAGGTGATTGATGTTATATCGCAGTTAAATTGGAAGGTCAACCTTGAGTCCGAGTTTAGGTTGGTGAGTTTCTTTCTTTTATTTCATTTTTTCTTTCTTCTTCTCTTTTCTTTGTATTCGTTCTTGTGATTCATACAGCCTTCCTTCCGCTTCATCTCTTCTCTTCTGCTTTGGTTAATTAATTTTTAGTTGAATAAGGGTTAGCTAAAATTGTTTGTCACTTTGCTGTTTTGTTTCATGATTTTTATTAGTCTGTTTGGCTTGTGTCCATAAGTGCGTTGAAATCCTGTTTTCCCTACTTTTGTTTAATTGAATTAGGTCACTCTGGTTTAACGACTTAATTAATAACTTGGTTGATCTTCTGGTGATTTGTTCATTTTAATTTCTTAGCTTAATTAGGTCATTTTGACTAATTTGGGTTGATTAATTTGGGTTTTGTTAGGAAATTCATTTGGAACTTGTGGTCTTGCAGAATTGGTTTGGTCTAGTTATGGTTGAGTGTTATTTGGGTGCTGGTCATTGTGCAAATACAGCCCATTCCATTTGGGCTGAACCATGGGGGTCAGTTTGGCCCGGGTAAATGGCTAGGAGTAATTAACAAAGGTTTGGGGGTAGTCTAGGAATTCTAGGTCAGGGAATCTTTTGCAACTGATTTAGAAGCTTCTAGTGAGGGGCTGGAGTGAAATTTCAGATGTATAGTAATAAAACTTGGGTAGCAAGTCAATAATTGGGGGGTCACCTAAGCAAAAACGAAAATTAAAAGGAGGTATGGTGTAAAAAATGAAACATAAGGCTGCCCTATTTGCCTTGCCTATAAAGGCATGTTTTCTTGCCTTGAAAGGCAGCCTTTAACCTTCTGAAAATCAGATAAATCTAAAAAAGGGGCAAGACTAGAAGAGAAAAAATACAGAAATTAGAAGCTGCTACTACTCCATCGAATTTGAGCCTTAAAATTTAGCAAAGCATCTTTGAATCAGTGTTGGTTTTCACCTTCTATCCTAGCCTAGAAATGGCTTGAAAGTTAGTCAATGGTTTCATCTGGGTGTCCTGGTTATTAGAATTTGGTATCAGTTGTTCAGATTGCATTTTTGGGGTTTTGAGCTGTTGAGTCCACTGTTCCATCGAATTTTTGGAGTCATCTTCTGTGTTTTCGTCATTGAATCTGGGCTCTTTTGTTGCTGGTTCATTCCCTGTTGAAGCTTAGCTACTGATTCTCCCTTTGTTCACTCATTTTTGTCATCTCAGGTACACTCTTTTGTAACCATAATGACTGTGAGGTAGATTGGAGAAAATGAATTGGAATGGAGATATTGAAGCATGAAATGCATTTCAGCTTGTTGGATTAACTTGTTTACTTGCTATGGTTTCTGTTTATTTTATGTTTATAGTTGATTTATAGCTACTGCTTGAAATAATTTGTATGTTGACTCTTAATTCAACCTCTCCCTTTGAATCCCTCAAGTGTTGAGTACTTAAAGTGAACTGAAGAACTGTGAGCTTGATAGCTTATGTCTGTATCTCATATTAGCATGGGAGTACTATCAGGTTCTATCACTGATCCAGTGTGTGTGAACCTGATAGTTCTCCAGTAGTTTGGGTCAAACTCTGATACTGGTCCCTTTCAAAAGTTTCAGGATTTATTAGCATGTTTAAATAATGGTTTGCACTTTTATTTAGGAATGTTGGATGGACATAAGAAGTGTTTATGGGATTAATCCATTGGGCTGCATGAATGTATCCCTCTTCTATGCGCAGTAGGCATTTAAAACAGTTAATTCAGGGCATTAGAAATAAATTCAAAGCATGAAAGTAGTTGATAATAGGAATGTCTCGTATAGATTTGATTCCTGGGGTTATGCAAGTGTGATCCTAGTTTGAGTATTTTTGAAGTTTAACATAAATCAAATTTTCAGCCTTCAGTAATAGTGTGTGTAATTGTTTGATTTTGCAATGGTTAATGTACATGAGTATGGGCCTCTTGGGCTTTTTCTTTACTTGTAATCATTTTAAAGTCTTTAATTTCCGTCTCTCGTTGTAATTGGGTCACTTGGACCCCAGGCCCCATATTAGCCGCGTTCTAGTTGTTATGTTGTTTCAAGTTGGGCCTGCTTGTGGCATTTATGCCGGGCCTTCATAGGTCCAGCGTGTTATTTTTTCTACGACTGTGATTTTGGGCCTTGGCTTGAGGAATGGCCAGCATTGGACATTTAGCTAAAAGGCTTTCCTGTTAATTGATTGCTATTTCGGTTGGTTGGCTCGACTCTATTTAAACAAGTAGTAAATTCCATAATTTTCAATTAGGTTCTTCATAGTAAACGGCCCTCATGGATTAGTTTAGAAACACCTTAATTAGAATAGATTGGAGATGTGCCATATCAACCAATTGAATAATTTACGGCCCTCAATAGTCATTTCCTACAAAATATTTAGAACTCGGGACGTGCCATTTAGTGAATTTTCATGGCCTCCCGCAAAGTTAACAAAACGCGTAGTTGCTTTAGGCACGTGTTCAATAATATTACTTCCCTAAACTCGGGTGCACATTTATGTGACCCAAATCCAAATCCCAACGAAGTTAAAATATGTCAAAAATCATGGGTGAATTTATGTGATGTGGTTCGAGACGTGTTTTAATGGCGTTGCAATTCTCTTTTAAAATATGAATAAAAGCGGTTAAAAGTTAAAATTTGCACATAGGTTCATAATTATTTTAAATCAGATAATTAAGCCAAATATGACAGTTGAGCGACCGTGCTAGAACCATGGAACTCGGGAATGCCTATCACCTTCTCCCGGGTTAACAGAATTCCTTACCCGGATTTCTGGTTCGCGGACTGTTAAATAGAGTCATTCTTTTCCTCGATTCGGGATTCAACCGGTGACTTGGGACACCATAAATCTCCCAAGTGGCGACTCTGAATCTTAGTAATAAATCCCGATTCGATTGTCCTTTAATTGGAAAAAACTCCCTTTATTATTATACCCTCTTCCGGGGGGTGTAGTAAGAAAAAGGAGGTGTGACAGCTCTGGCGACTCTGCTGGGGAAATGAACTCAGAACTTTTGGTTCAGGGTTCAAGAATTCGAGCTTAGAATAATTGTTGTATTTGGCTTTGTTTATTATCTGATATTTTTACATGTTGGGCTTAATGTGCAAAATGATGCTTTTACTGCTTTGATATTATTTGAACTGTACATATAAACTGTACGAAACTCGTCTCTTCTTATCTTCGGGGATGTGCTCGCTAGTCGAGACTCCCTATTCTGTTAGTATCATACCTTTAAATAAGAAACGGGCTCGGACAAGTTACTAAGCCGGATGACCTTTCGGGTCCCCGGTACGTAGCCCCCTCCTCGACTCGAGTTGTTCGCTCGGGTACACAGTCTAGAACAAATACCCAGGTTTTGAACCTAGTATAACAAAGCCTCATGCCGTATCCCTAGTAGGAGCATTTGTTTGCATCATATGCATTTGACTTAGGGGACTCAACACAGGGGTTGGGTCCGTCTAGGACAGGTGCCCTGAAATGAAAAGACCATCCTGATGCATCTTACGTGCTACTTGTGCATTTATTTTCTTCGGACTTGCATGCTGACTGGCTTTCGAATATTTGGGGAAAAAGGAAAAAAAAGGGGAGAGAAACAACGGCATGAGTTTTAAAGAGAGATAATTACCTGTTTTGGAAAAACCAATGTCCAAATAGTGTCGAAACTCTGCAGAATTTTTTTGGGGAAAAAGAAGAAACAATAGAATGAAAAAATGTGTTTGTTTTCAAAATTAGTTTGTTTTATTTGCCAATGAAAAAAAAGAAAAAAAAAGAGTCTTGTGTTCAAAAAATAGTTTATATATTCGCCAATGAAATGAAAAAAAAAAGTCTTGTTTTCAAAAATAGTTTATTTTATTTGCCCGAACTATGCCAGTTTGATTCTCACAGGGTGTGGGATACGTAGGCAACCCCCATCGGGTCCAACTTCCCTTTTTGCAAAATAGCCCGAAAAGAACAAAAAATTTATTTTTTTTTATTTGGAAATAATTAAGGTGATGCCATTCTTGTCAAAAATAGCCGAATGTCCCTAAAAGGGCGCCGGAAGGCTGCTTTTGCAAGAACAGCCACCTTTGGTCATTTTCAAGGTTTTAGCCGGCTAGCCAACACAGCCTTAAAATCTTCGTCCCCGAGGTGCTGAAAGGCCGTATTCGCAAAACCGGGTCTTTATTCTTAATTTGAAAACGAAAAAGTGTCAACTTTGTTTGAGTCAAATGAGTCTTGATTTTTGCTTAATCACCTTAATAAATGTGCAGAATAAGCACGAGCCCAGGTGTGCCAATAGCAGTTAGGAACAAGATCCCTTTGGAGTCTGTTAGTTGTTTTGAGTCTCTACTTTCTTCCCACTAGAGTCTGTCATTTGTTTTCGAAACTGTATTTTCTTTTTTGAAGTATGATTTTGGAGTCTGTATTTCGAGTATGTTAGTTTTTCAGTTTTGAGTCTTTGTAATCAAAGTATTTGCTTTTTATAAAAAATTAAAAATCCCAAAATATTTGGTTGTTTATTTTACATTTATTTTGCAAGAACTACGCTTGGTCTGATTCATGCGGGGTCAAGATACGTAGGCAATCTCCATAGGATTCGACCATAACCTTATGAAAAAAGAAGAAAAGAGAAAAAGAAAAGAGAGGAGAAACAAAAGAGAAAGAAAAGAAAAAGAGCGGAAAAACAAGAAAGAAAAGAGAGAAAGTAAGAAATCGAGAGAAAGAGAGAATAAAAACAAAGAGAGAACAAAGGCAAGAGTGAAAAGAAGAAAAGAAGAAAAAAAAAAGAAGAGAAAGTTTGCAATCGGAAATAGGAAAAGGCCAGGATGACGCATGCTACCGATCAAAAGCATAATAGGAACTGTTAACTGCTTAAGGTGCATTCATGTTCCCCAAATGTGCGGGGGTACCAATATGTTAAATGCCTAACGCTAACGTGATGGTTTCATTTTGTCATATCATTCCAGAAAGGGGTTGGTTTGTGGTTTTTAAAGTAAAACTTCTCATACAACACAAAAGGCAAAAGGCAATGGCAGAGAATAACAGAACTGAGTTGGTTGATACCGATGCCCGAAAGCAGCTGTTCACGACCCCAAACCCGATCGTGATGGCGCCCAACACTAATGCTAGGCCAGCCCGACATTTACTCTCTCAACCCGAGCACAGAGCTCAAAACCAATATAAATCAGATACTTAAAAATCAAATATTAATTCATAGTTGAAATAACTCAATTAAAACAATACGAAATACTGACATAAACTGTAACTCCCAAAGACCTGGTCATGAGCCTAGAGCCTCTAACTAATACAGAGTTCAGAATCCTCAAAATAAGTAATGTGTTCTTAAAGTACGAAATAAATAAAGGGATAAGGGAGGAGTCGGGTCCTGCGTGACGTCCATGCAGCTATCCCCATCGACCACTCTGGACACCTCTGGAAACCAGCGGCTAGCTCAACTAAGCTTCCCAGAGTACCTGAATCGTGCACACACAGGCTTGCGAGGAGTAAGGGGGTGAGTAACTACCAACTCAAATGAGTAATAAGCATATAAAATGGTCTGAAGATAAGAATACCACGAAATACCACAAAAGTTAAAGCTAAAACTAACAGTCAACACACTAACATACGAACCAACAGCAAACACTCAAAGTATATCAGTCAAGTAATAATCCATAGGATGCAATGCATGCACATGACCGCTACGGCGCGTAGCCCGATCCATTTAAAAACGTCGAACGCGCTCATCTAGGGTGTGTACAGAGCTCCGGATGGGGCTCCTTCAGCCCCAAGCGCAATATTAATCATATCATTCGCTGCGCGTGAGGCCCCGATCCTATACTCAGAAAAAAACTCCACAACATGCATTATGAAGTCACGTAACAGATTCAATTAATTTCCCAATTGTCCAATTATTAAGAAGAATATACTTTAGATATTTAACTTCAGGAAAAGTGACTTGCATTTCATAACAGTTGATTAAACACAGAGCTGAGATCAAGATTATACAAAGCATGCTATCACTAATGACATTCATCCTCTAAGGATCTAACAGATCGCACAAGGCCCCAAAACACGGCAATAAGCCCAGATATATCAATACAGGGTGCGTATCAGTCGACCAAGATTAGAAAACATTCTTGTTCGGGATAATCTCTCC
>NW_017676247.1:0-2984 GCF_001879085.1 Nicotiana attenuata | reverse complement strand
TCCAAATAACACACTCATGGCGGCGTGCCACCCGATCCACACATAACACTCACCTAAAGAGGTGTACATCAAGCTAAATTGCTCATTAATATAAAATACCGAATTTCGGTCACAAGTATGCTAAGTGCACAATATCGTCCCTGAGGGGACATATAGCGCTATAAGCTACCAAAACTCAAGCTCAACTGAGGTGCGATGTACAATCTGAATCTCGAGAGCCATTTTGCTCATGAACATCATTTCTATGCGAATCCTCAACAAATAAGCATTTTCTCGAGTCATTTCACAAATCACACGGCGCAATGCAACACTACGCGAGATATCTGGCAATGAAACATCAACCTAACCTCTCCTCCATGAGGACCGCGTTACAAAAATGCACACATCTGGCCTGATATAGATCCATTATTCACATTAAGTCCATCCACCGACTTCAAGCCGATTCTGCTCACAGTGAACCAGTTTGACAACCTTTCAAGGGTCCATAGTAACTCCCTTTTTCACATAACACACAAGAACAACCATCACAATCGGGGAAATCCTTCCCAGTTCACAACCCCATATGCCAAGTGCCCTCCAGGCATGAATTCCTCAATTTAACGACACCATCACAACCTTGATACTTGGTTTACATCTTTAATCAGTCAAGTGACTACATGCCACACTTATATAATCTTCCAGTGGGACACACTCCCACAACCTACCGCAATAATATTTGGGGCGTACTTCCAAACCACCGGTCGCACTAACGCTGAGGAGCGATCAAGAATCATTAGCCAGGACGCAAAGCCCCTTTTTCTAAACACCGATCTTAGGTGACGCTGAAGACAATACCAATTTACCTTAACAATCGAAACTTCTTTCCTGCTCATCCGAGCTCATGACATCTTTGTCAAAATTTTCCCTTCACTCGTGCCATTCCCGGCCCAATCTCTACGACCAGAGCTGATTCACCAGCATGCATCAAATCAGAACTAACATAGTATATAACCACCAATCCGCTAACCACTAGCAAGCTCCCCAACTTGGCTCGAAGCCATATATCACAACACACTATACTCATAATGCATATGCTCCATTGTTGTCGTAATACCATAGTGAGATTGAACTCGCTCTTTCATAAGCTTGTGGAAACTCAAATCATCTGGAATTTTTAACTCTTCTGCATTTTCTTGCATTCACTCACATAACAGTTAAGCCTACCCTCCAGGCGACCAAATTCTCACTAAATCCCAAAAATTTCGGCAGAGTTTCCCTTGTAATTGGGCCTATCCACCTGCCAGAGAATCACCAAAACCATCCTAGCAACACGGCCACAACTTGACAAGCATCGCAATGTATATCAACATAAATCTCAATACTACATGTATTATATTATCAAAATTGATACATGGGCATGGGTTGCACCTATTCGAATCATAACACATAGAAGATACCTTTCGATTCTCCATTATTGGGATATTCAACCGAGTAGGAACATGTTCTCTCCTTAATGTTTTCGACCTTCACGGTGTGCTCCTCGACATAGATTTTGTCACATTACATTTACAGAAGCGATCTTAGCTCCCAGACTTGTCTAACTAGTATAACAAATGGTTTCCCCTCATAAGCCAATTACCCATTAGCTTTACCTTTAGTTCATGTTTTTGTATACCTCCCACTGTCATACACACTACACTGTACCAACATACTCATTACGTAGCTATCCAGCAGCCATTCCCACAATTTGGGACAATACTGAACATAAAAATTCCTAACTCCAGCATACCAAAATCAGCACCTTGGTGCTCAAGCCATAAGCAAAGGTCCGGCCTCATGTCCTCCAGACTGGCCCAACATCAACTCACGGAGATTACATCTCGCCCCCCCCCCCTCTCGATCGGGGAAGCACAAGCCATCAAGGCGCATATACTACTAAGCGCTCAGGTGCGCATACTGACGTGTGGAAGGAATTTCAAGAGGTATATCTCAAGCTGAATCAAGTACGCACGAGAAGAATTCCAAGAAAGTGAAGTTTTCCTAAAGGTTCTGCAGCCTCTCGTGGAGAAATACAGGCGTCCCCGTATCGTTCCACGAGACTCTACTAAACCGGCTCATGACTCATGAGGCCTAGTAACCTAGGCTCTGATACCAACTTGTCACGACCCCAAACCCGGTCGTGATGGCGCCCAACACTAGTGCTAGGCAAGCCCGACCATTTACTCTCTCAACCCGAGCACAAAGCTCAAAACCAATTAATCAGATACTTAAAATCAAATATTAATACTCATAGTTGAAATACTCAATTAAAACAATACGAAATACTGACATAAACTGTAACTCCCAAAGACCTGGGGTCATGAGTCTAGAGCCTCTAACTAATACAGAGTCAAGAATCCTCAAAATAAGTATGTTCTAAAGTACGGAAATAATAAAGGGATAAGGGAGGAGTCGGGTCCTGCGGACGTCATAGCAGCTACCTCGACCACTCCTGGAACTCTGGAAACCGGCGGCTAGCTCAACTCAGCTCCCGAAGTACCTGAATCTGCACACAAGGTGCAGGGAGTAGGGGGTGAGTACTACCAACTCAGTGAGTAATAAGCATATAAAATGTCTGAAGATAAGAAATCCACGAAATGCCACAAAGTAAAGCTAAGACTAACAGTCCAACACCTACCTACGAACCAACAGCAAAACAACTTCAAATATATCAGTCAAGTATAATGTAAGGATGCAATGCACATGACCGCTACGGCGTGTAGCCCGATCCATTTAACGTCGACGGCGCTCACTGGGGGTGTGTACAAACTCCGGATGGGCTCCTTCAGCCCAAGCGCAAAATAATCATACCATTCGCTGCGGCGTGCAGCCCGATCCATACTCAGTCCACAATATGCATATGAGTCACGTAACAGATTCAATTAATTTCCCAATTTCCAATTTATTAAGAAGAATATACTTTAGATATTAACTTCAGGAAAAGTGACTTAGCATTTCATAACAGT
>NW_017676246.1:43821-48973 GCF_001879085.1 Nicotiana attenuata | reverse complement strand
ATAGAGGTTATCTCAAGACTCCCTCCCCCTACCTCTGTCAAAGGGGTGAGGAGTTTTCTTGGTCATGCCGGGTTCTACCGGCGGTTCATTAAAGATTTTTCCAAAATTGTGAACCCGCTTTGCAAGTTGTTAGAGAAGGATGTCAAGTTTATTTTTGATGAGAAATGCATGGAGTCTTTTGAGTTACTGAAACACAAGTTGACAACAACCCCTATAATCACTGCTCCTAATTGGGACTTGCCTTTTGAACTTATGTGTGATGCGAGTGATGTAGCGGTTGGGGCGGTGCTAGGCCAAAGAATCAACAAAATGTTCCATCCTGTGTATTATGCTAGCAAGACTATGAATGAGGCTCAGAGAAACTACACTGTGACAGAAAAGGAGCTATTGGCTATTGTGTTCGCGATGGAGAAATTTAGACCTTACCTTATGGGGGCAAAGGTGATCATACACACGGACCATGCAGCCCTTCGGTATTTGATGACTAAGAAGGATTTGAAAGCAAGATTGATGAGATGGGTGCTACTCCTTCAGGAATTTGATTTAGAGATTGTGGATAGAAAGGGAAGCGAGAATCAAGTTGCCAACCATTTGTCCCGATTAGATGAAGATGGGAGACCAAGTGATGGTATTGAGATCAATGATAGGTTCCCTGACGAGCAGCTTCTTTCCGTTTCTATGTGTGAAATGCCATGGTTCGCGGACATTTCCAACTTCATTGTGACTGGTAACATTCCGTGCGAGTTCTCTTCCAACCAAAAGAAGAAACTCAAGCGGGATAGTTTGGATTTTTATTGGGATGATCCGTATTTGTTTAAAATTTGCACGGATGGAGTAATAAGGAGATGTGTGCCGGAAAGTGAACAAATAAGCATATTGGAGGCTTGTCACTTCTCTCCCTATGGTGGCCACCACGGGGGAGGGGGGGGGGGGGGACAGCCTCAAAAGTTTTGAGTTGTGGCTTCTATTGGCCCACGTTGTTCAAGGATGCTAGTAAATTGGTGAAGAGTTGTGATGCATGTCAAAGAGCCGGCGGTATTTCCAAGAAGGATGAGATGCCCCTCAATACAATTCTTGAGGTGGATATTTTTGATGTTTGGGGCATCGATTTCATGGGTCCGTTCGTAAGCTCCTGTGGTAATACTTACATTCTCGTGGCGGTGGACTATGTTTCAAAATGGGTGGAGGCCGTGGCTCTTCCCAACAATGAAGCCCGAAGTGTTGTAGCATTTTTGAAGAAGAGTATCTTTACGAGGTTTGGTACTCCCCAGGCCATTATTAGTGATGGGGGGTCCCATTTTTGCAACAAAGCTTTTGATTCGTTGCTTGCTAAGTATGGAGTTAACCACAAAGTGACCACTCCCTATCATGCACAAGCTAGTGGACAAGTGGAAGTATCAAATCGAGAGATAAAGAGTATTCTGTCCAAAACGGTGAATGCTAATAGGACCGATTGGTCGAAGAAATTGGATGATGCTCTTTGGGCTTATCGGACTGCTTACAAGACTCCAATTGGTATGTCTCCGTATCGGTTGGTGTTTGGTAAAGCTTGCCATCTTCCAGTGGAACTTGAACACAAGGCTATGTGGGCATTGAGGAAATTAAACTTGGAATGGGATGTTGCAGCAAATCTCCGAGTAGAGCAATTGAATGAGCTTGATGCGTTTAGATTTCATGCTTACTCCAGCTCGTCGCTATACAAGGACAAGATGAAGTACCTTCATGACAAGTATGCTCGGGGTAAAGAATTCAAGGTGGGTGACATGGTTCTTCTCTTCAACTCCCGGTTGAGGTTATTCCCGGGAAAGCTCAAGTCTAGGTGGAGTGGTCCATTTGAGGTTGTGGGGGTGACTCCATTTGGTGCTATTGATCTCAAGAACAAAAATGATGAGGTTTTCCGAGTCAATGGGCATCGTGTGAAGCATTACTTGGGTAAGATTGATGACAGCCATGTGGTGGCACTCATTCATTTGACGTGATATGATGGTAACATTCGTCGTGCCGCGACGTTAAATCAGGAGCTTCTTGGGAGGCAACCCATGTCTTTTTAATTTCTGTTGTAGATTAGGATTTTTGAGCTATGGTTTGTGAGATGTTGCAAGAATTGTGGCAGTGCAAAACAACTGTGCAAAAAGTACACAGTCTCTGAAGTTGGCTAGTGCGGCTGCACCCCTGCTTGCGCGGTCCGCACCAGCCAAAGCCAGTATTTGAAGTCTCTGAAGTTGGTTCATGCGGTCGCATCCCATGTTTGTGCGGTCCGCATTGCAACACGCGGCCGCATCCACATTCGTGCGCCCGCGTCAGATGTCTTAAGCGTGGTAGTTTGAGGTAAGTCCAGTGCGGTCCGCGGTCCTGTTCACGCGGCCGCGCTGGAGGGTAAGTCGGGGCCCCACTGCCTTCTTCTATAAATAGACCTCTAGGGCTTCATTGAGAACTTTTCGCCAAATCGATCTCCGAGCCCTAATTTTTCACTATTCATCCCGAATCTCTTTTTGGCATTAACATCAAGAGCATTTCTTCACTTCCCTGGTAACATATGTCTCACCTTAGTTTTAATTAGTATTACTTTGCACTTTTTACTTGTTTCCTTAGTAATAACTTCTTCATTTTTCTTTTGTTCTTCATTGTTCATGATTAGGATAGTTTTACGTTGTTCTTGTTGTTCTTTGAAATGCTGGGCATGTTAAAAACGAGTAGGGACATAGTAGGAGGCCAAAAACATGAAAGATTTGAGCAATTTCTACTAAACCCTAGCTATCCCGATACTTAAAGCCCAGTGCGGCCGCACGCCAGGTTTGGGCGGTCCACTCCATGCCCGCGCGGCCGCATGCTATGTTTGCGCGGCCCGCGTCAGCATGGTTCAAAGAGGTCTCAATTGGAGTTGTTGCTCAGTGCGTCCACGTGGCCTATTAATGCGGTCCGCCCTGGTCCCACGCGGCCGCGTTTCATGTTTGTGCGGCCCGCGTGGGAGATGTTCAGAGAGCTGGTCTTCCTAAGTTAGACCTGTGCGGCCGCATGCCCTCTTGGCACGGTCCGCATAAATCTATTCTACTTCACTAACTGCTACATTGCTTCTTACTGTCCTGTCTTGTTATGATAATGATAATACACTGCACTTGCCTATACTAATCATGTTAGAATCATTTGTGTGCAGACAATGGTGACGTGGTGCCAAACAACCCGGTCGAGGAGAACCCTCCCGGGTAGGGAAAGCTAAGCCAAAGAAACTCACTCCCCCACCAAAACTAAAAACAAGAAAGCAAATAGTGTCAGACGAGGAGCAATCGGGGAGTGAGTACCTTCCCTCTCAGGAACTATCAGCTGATTCGGGGCAAGTCCCCTCAGTTCCAGCCCAAAATCCACAAGCTATACAATCTGAGTCGTCTGATGGCTCAGCTGCGGGCAGCGGCAAGTACTCCACTTCCCCCACAGCTTCAGAATCTGGGGATAGTGCAGACAGTGCTGAGGAGCTTCAGTTTAGTGGGGTTCCTGAGGTTGGTGGTGTGGAACGAACAAGAAAAGTGGAAGTGTGGGAAGACCGCTTTGTCAGTCAAGTGGCTTTCCATTCCGAGAAATGTGGTCCAAAAGACATCTCATCCCCAAGAGGTGCATCATAACCAAAGACTTATTTCCACTTCTACCCAGAGTCCATGAACAATTTCAAACTCGAAGCGGGTGGGACCACTTCAGTGACGGGTTGATCAATGCAAATGACACATGGTCAAAGAATTCTACACCAACGTAGCCTACACCAAAAAGAACTCCACTATGACCAAAGTGAGGGACAAGAATGTTGTATTTTGGGTAAAGCTTTTAATGATTATTTGGGTTTCAAGGATGAAGACGAGACCCAATACTTGGAGAAATTGGCAATGAAGGAGGAGGTTCGCCCATGGTTGGCCGAGTTCTTGGCACATCCGGGTGTTGTTCCAGATTGGGTACAAGCAGGGGTAAAAATCTTACGGAAAAATATGAACTTTGAGGCGCGAGGGTGGCTCACCTTTGTTTGTAATAGGTTGGATCCCACTTCACATGACCAGACCGTCCCTCTCCCCCGGGCTGTTCTCATTGCTTCCATCATGGCTGGATTCCCTATCAATGTAGGGAATATTATGTACAGGGCGATCACTGCTATGGGGATTGACAGTACATGGAACTATCCTTTCCCAAACACTTTGGCACTGTATTTCAGGGACTTGCAGGTGAAAAAAATGCATTATGATGTGTCAGTGCGCCCAATAGTCTCTTTCTCCTGGTTCAGTATTCAGGGTCCAGACAACCCAAAGGGGGACAAGAAAATCAAGTCATCCACCTCTGCCCCGACCGGCCAGTCTGAAGAGCCGGTTGAGGTTGAGCCTTCTACAGAGCTTCCGTCCGTTCCAGCTGTGTCTGCCCCAGTTGATAGACCCTCCTCGTCTGCAGACCCTAGTTCTTCAGCTGGCCCTACAGTTCCTGTTTCCCGGACCAACCCAACAGCCCAGCAGCTAGCCATGACATTAGCCAGTTTGAACAACTGGATGTCCATAGCGTCATCCAAGTTGTCCACATTAGCCACTACAGTTGAGGCCCAATCTGCCCCGGCCACTGTCCAGGTTCCTCCGTCTATTGAGGAAACACTGCAAATGCTCCTGGCTAATCAGCAGAAGATACTTGAGACTCAGACTGCCTTGACTAAGGCGGTTGGGGCACACAGCACAGCCTTGCAGAAATTAGCTCGTGAGCACAAGAAAATGAGGAAGTCCAGGGCATCGAAGGAGTCAGTAAAGGTACTACGAGCAGATGTGGACAAGCTAATGGCGGATCAAATGCCGTTAGACCTGTTATTCGGGGACCCAGCCCCTCCAGCAGCAGTCCCAGTACCTGAGCCACAGCAGGAGCAGGCACCCATGCCCATTAGGAAGAAGCGAAAGTTGCCCAACACTGAGGGAGTCGTCGTTGAGTTGGCTGAGATTCAGGGCACTCCCTCCGGTGAGGTGCCAGAGGAGCCACCGGTCCAGCAGCAGGATCCCACACCAGTTTCAGAGCAGCAGGTCGGAGACCAGTCTGAGGTCCCGGCTACTACAGAGGATCAGGGGACGACAGGAGACCCCATGCATGTGGACCAGGCTTGAGGAGCCTCTCTATATCCTTTTACTATGTTTTGAGCTTATCT
>NW_017676246.1:23151-34908 GCF_001879085.1 Nicotiana attenuata | reverse complement strand
ATATATATATATATATATATATATATATATATATATACACACACATATACATATCCCGCCTTGTCACGCCACATGTGCAATATTTCAATAGTAGCTATAGCACGGCAGAAACCTCGTGCAAGCCCATAACAATAACCGCACGGCAGAAACCTCGTGCATCACAATATCAACAACCGCACGGCAGAAACCTCGTGCACCGCCACAACAAGTACCACAACAACAATGACAATATATACAAGAACACGAAAAGTAAATCAACTTGAGAACTTTCGATCACAAGGAGACAGTAAAACTAGCTCACAAGGAATAACCACAATAGAGAATACTAAGCGTAATAAGAACAGCTCAACAAGGGAGAAAATAATGTGAAGCAACGATCCCACAATATGTAGTTCAACAACAAGGAAGCTAACACGAATCAAATAATTACAAATAAGGAAAAGTCAACTAAATATAGGATACCTAAACTTCTTTTAAGGTTGGGAAAATTACGAAGAATATACAACAATTTCAATTAAGGATGAGTAGCGGGAAGATAATCATAACCTCAATTAAGACTAAACAATTACAGGAGAGATAATAATGGTTTCCAATAAAGACAAGCAATTATGAAAGATAGCATGACAATAGAAGAGGTAAAAATCCTCAATTAAGCAAAATAAGAGTCAAATAGGTAATAAGGATGAATCATAAAGCAATTAATTCCAATTAAAGCATATAAAGGTGAAACTAAAAAATGGAAGCTCAATCATATGAAGAACAACATCATACTCAGTGAATACAAGGACCTAAGAACTCTAAAAGGCCAACTTTCCACAAATAAGTCCGAACACGCACTCGTCACCTCGCGTACACGGACTACAATCAACATAGAAGACTCATATCCTAAGGGGAAGTCCCCCACACGAGGTTAGGCAAGATACTTACCTCAATCCGGCCAATTCAATACTCAATTTAGCTTTTCCTTTACCAATTTATCAACGCTCGGCTCAATCTAGCCAAAAAAATGACTTGAATACATCAAACAATGCAAGACAAAACAATTTCAATTAACAAAACTATGATTCTTATATAATTTGCAAAAAGTCAACAAAAGTCAACTCCCCAAGCCCGCACCTTGGAACCTGACAAAATTTACAAAAACTGAATACCCATTCGATACGAGTTCACCCATACAAAAATTATCTAATTCCGACACCATTTGGTCCCTCAAATCATCATTTTACATTTTTGAAAGATTTCACAATTTTTCCCTAAATTTTCCTTTAGATTCTCATGAATTTGATGTTAAATCTAAGATATAATCACAATATATAGTTGGAAATTTATTAGAGACACTTACCCAATGATTTGGTATGAAAATCTTCTCTCAAAATCGCCCACTCTCGGAGTTAGGGGTCAAAGAATATGAAAAATGAGCAAAAACTCGAGTTACACAGCTGAAAACAAGCTGCAGATGTCGCATTTGCGATCCACGGTTCGCAATTACGAACCCTCGCAAAAGTGAAGAAAGCCTTCGCAATTGCGAACAAGGAAGGGTTGGAAAGGATCGCATTTGCGACAAAAAGTTCGCAATTGCGAACAAGACATCGCAATTGCGATGGATATGTTCGCAATTACGACCATACCAGAAGCATCAGTTATTCCCGACATAAAAATGAGCATAACTTCCTCATACGATGTCCAAATTCGATGATTCTTTTTGCTATGGCTCCGTAATTACGATACGGATCTAATGGTTCAATAAAAACTGAATTTGGAGCTCATTTGCTTAATGCGTTACCCTTTATTCCCAAAGAAACGACGTTGCGCAATACAACCGGAAACACACCCGAGGCTCTCAGGACCCCGTCTACACACACAAACAAGTCATATAACCTAACACGGACTCGCTCGTCTCTAATCATATCAAACAACACCGAAAAAACGAATCACACCACGAATCGAGCTATGAACTTTCAAATCTTCCAGCTTCGAAAACTTGTGCCGAAACCGATCAAATTAATCCGGATTGACGCCAAATTTTGCAGACAAGTCTAAAATGACATAACGGAGCTGTTCCAACTCTCGGAATCGCATTCCAACCCTGATATCACAAAAGTCAACTATGGGTCAAACTTCTCCATTTTTCAAACTTCAACTTTTCCAACTTTCGCCGAAACGCCTCAAGTTACCCTATGGACCTCCAAATCCGAATCCGGACGCACGCCTAAGTCAAAAATCACCATACGAAGCTGTTGAGATCACCCAAAACCCATTCCGGGGCTGTTTAATCAAAGTCCAATTCCGATCAAATTCTCACCATTTAAACTTCCAAAACTAGTTTCCTTCTTCCAATTTGACTCTGAATCATCCGTTAACTAAATTCAACCATGCACACAAGTCGATACACATATTATGAAGTTGTTCAAGACCTTACGCTACCGAACGTAGCTTAAATTCTCAGAACGACCGGTCGGGTCATTACATCCTCCCCCTCTTAAAACCAAGTTCGTCCTCGAACCGTCCAAGATTCGCCCGAAGTCCTCAATTTGCTGAATGCACACTTCCAACATACACCCGCGGGTGATCCCACGTCACCCCGATCAACATAAACCTGACGACGTCATCTCAACTGAAATTTAGCCTTTCTATCAATACCAATAAGCCTTAGAGCCAGAATTTTCACCTTCCATCCATTTCCAAAGACCCGATTCTAAATCCATACCCGGTATCAGTCTCAACCAGCTACATCAATTCGTGTCAACACCCATATAGTACAACCTTATACATGACACATCGCACATAGGCCCACAGTAACATTGTTGATCACAATATTCGCTCGAAACCAAATGCAGCACCGGCCTAATCCTCATATTCAATAGGGACCCGTTTCAAACCTCCACAACACTAGCGATGATACAATAACCACGAAAGCCACATAACTAAACACCCGAATCACCAAATCACAACTAATACCAACGGGTACACACCCCACAAGCTAAAACTCAAGAAGAACAGAACAAAAATGACTGAATATGGAAAGGGAAAACACATAAGGGAACTATTAAATAAGCCCGACAAGCACAACTTTTTCTATAAATACTAATCTACAAAACAATCTAACAAGAAAGAATTAAAGCATATAAAAGAATAACGAGGATCTCACACTGATATAACTCCCACCGTGGTACACAACTCGGTCTCAACACATCAAATTACATGAAATCACGAGGGTCTCGCCCTCAACTCTGAATCACAAGTAGGATATACATCAAACTAATTGGAGCCTCTCGCTAAATCAATTCTGCCACAATTTACAACAAGTGCTGGCTCCCACACTGATGGAGCATAAACATCACGGCTCGTAAAATACTCATAAATCACATCAAGCCTACCGAAAAGGACAACAGGAATTTACTACTAGTCTCATAACTCTCAACAATGAATTAAACAGACGATAGACACGGGCTATCACTCATAAATCCTCCCAATAGGGCAACACATAAACGAGGTGCTAATCATGAAACGCACCCATAAGTGGAGCAACAAATAGGGAAACTCGCCCCGATAAGCAGAACTGCAATGAGCTACGGATGACGCTCCTCTATAGCAAGTCAAAATCATACCTGAAATGACATCATCTGGCACAGCGGCCTTAAGCCTACTATATGAAGCACACCAACAGGCCGGGCCTCCCCCTCTTGGGCGCCCTCTACTCGCCTGAGTACCTCGCTGTGACACATCGGCCCGAAGTCTGGGATAATCTCTCACCATATGGATAATATCTCCACACTCGAAGCAATCTCGCTGCTGACATGGCTGTGGGAACTGTGCGGTACGGGTACTCCGAGACCCATGAACACCTAAATCACTATGCGAAGCCTGAAGCATGAACTGAACTGGGTGACCCACAAAACCTTTACCATGTCGCACCCTGCCTCCAAAATAAGGACCAGCGGGTCTCCCCGGTCTACGGGGCCTCCTCGCCTCCCCAAACTCTCTCTCCTGATCTCGTCTACCCTCTCTCTTATGGCCCCGCCTGTCCTCTCTCTCCTGGCCTTGCCTGACCTCTCTCTCCTCTCTCTCTCGAGACAGCATGCCCTCCACCCTCCTAGCAATACTCACGGTCTGCTGATACGAAATATCTATCTCCAACTCCCGGGCCATGCTAGTCATGATGCTGGGATGGAGTCCCTCAATAAACCGGCGGACCCTCTCCCGAACCGTAGAAACCAAGGTCGGTGCATGTCTGGCCAAATCACTAAATCTGATGGTGTACTCTGATACTGACATAGGGCCCTGGCGCAGCTGCACAAACTCCGCGCGCCATGCATCCCGGAGGGATGAGGTACGAATTCTCTCAGAAACATCTCTGAAAAATGAACCCATGTAAGTGAAACTGACTCGGCCGAGCTACCCAACTCATATGCGTGCCACCATTGATAAGCCGCTCCCCTAAGCCGGCACGTAGTAAAAGAAACCCCACTTGACTCAATAATACCCATAGTGCGGAGAATGCGATGGAACTCCTCCAGAAAACCCTGTGCACTCTCTGAAGCCAAACCACTTAATGTAGGAGGGTCGTACTTCTTGTACCTCTCAAGCCTAAGCTGCTCTTCTTCAGATGATGTTGCCCTGACTATGGGCTGAGCTGGGACCACAGGCTGCACCACCATGATGCCTAGAACCTGACCAACATGAACTTGCTGCTCTGGAGTGTGGGCCGAGGGAGTCTGAGTCCCTCCCCCGGTCTGTGAGGTAGCTGGTGCAGCTGGAATCAACCCCGCATGAGCCAATGTACCAAACATGCTCAAGAACTATGCTAAGGTCTCCTGAAGTCCGGGGGTAACAGAAGGCGCCTCCGGTACCTGCCCCCCTAATTGGAGCTACTGGCGGCTCCTCACCAGCTGCTCTGGTAGGTGCTCTAGCTGTGGCACGTACTCCTCGTTTGGCCTTTATCCCTGCCTCCAACGACCCTGCTCCGGGAGCAGCGTCATCAGTAACTGCAGCGCGTGTCCTCACCATCTGTGAGGGAATGGAATGATAATAGTTCAGACACCGAGATCAATAAGCTCGCACGATAGGAATGAAAGAAGTGAGGTTGTCCTAATAGTTCCGTAGCCTCTTGAAGATAAGTACAGACGTTTCCGTACCGATCCGCTAGACTCTACTAAACTCGCTTATGACTCGTAGCACCTATGAATCTAGAGCTTTGATACCAACTTGTCACGACCCAATTTCCCCTCCGTTGGGTTTCGTAATGGCACCTAGTCCTAAGGACTAGGTAAGCCTAATATTTACAGAAGAACAACAATAATAAATAACATCTTAAAATTTTTCTAGAATGAATCCTTTATACAATGAGCATATTCCCTAAACCCGGTAGTACAAGTCATAAGCTCTACAAAGTTAGCTACCACTTCTATATAAACTGTTTGGAAAGGAGTGAAAACAGTTGAATACAAGTAAGAAGGTGACTCCGAAGCCTGCGAACGCAGCAGCAGGTTTACCTTGAGTCTCCTCAGCAATGGTCCGTACAGCTACTGACAATCGACACCTGGATCTGCACAACAAAAATGTATAGAGGAGTAGCATGAGCACACCACAGCGATGCCCAGTAAGTATCAAGACAAACCTCGGTGGAGTAGTGACGAGGAAAAGTCAAGACACCTAGCGGACTAATAGACTGTACAAATATAAGCATAGGAACAACGGAACATGATGTATACATATAAAGACTACACACTATGGCTAACAATACAACAATCACAGTAAGGGAAGAAAAATAGCAAGTAACAGCGGAAATACCATAATAATAATAATGACATAGAAGAGCAAGCAAAATCACAAACCCAAAACCTAAATCACAAATACAGTAAAGGTAAGCAATAACTCAGAACCTACGACAGTGTTCACATCAAGTCTTAGCCAACAGACTCCACGAAATACCGAACCTCGAACAACTTACAGCTCACGGGTCCCAATACCTGAACCCTAACACTTGGCATCCTGTGCCCCCATCACAACTCATGGTCACGTTGATAACTCACTTACTAACTAGAGCTACTCTCACATATATGACAAGTAGACAAGGGTGTACATCTATACTCAGCAATATCAGGAGAACTTCATATCCAATAGGAGTGTTCAACTATGTGTATGCTTGTGCAAGTGCTTTAACATAGTTCCTACCAGCTAATAAGCATAAGGAAAAGAACGGACGGCACGTAAGATGTTTTCTCACAACTTCCACGAGATAAAAATCATACAGGTAAGCATACCACAACACAATATCAAACAACAAGAATGCCCCCAGGCCATCACAAATCATCATAATCAATCCCTGACATAGCCCACCTTGTCTCGCCACGTGGCAAATGATAACATAATAAGTGCCCGCCTTGTTTCGCCACACGTGCATCATAATGTTCCCACCTTGTCTCGCCACATGCGCAACCCACATATTTTATATATATATATATATATATATATATATATATATATATATCCTGCCTTGTCATGCCGCATGTGCAATAAGTCAATAGTAGCAATAGCATGGCAGAAACCTCGTGCAACCGCATAACAATAACCGCACGGCAGAAACCTTGTGCATCACAATATGAACAACCGCACGGCAGAAACCTGTGTCAACAAGTACCTCGGCAACAATGACAATATATACAAGAACACAACAAGTAAATCAACTCCAGAACTTTTGATCACAAGGAGACGGTAAAACTAGCTCACAAGTAATAACCACAATAGAGAATACTAAGCGTAATAAGAACAGCTCAACAAGGGAGAAAATAATGTGAAGCAACGATCCCACAATATGTAGTTCAACAACAAGGAAGCTAACATGACTCAAATAATTCCAAATAAGGAAATGTCAACTAAATATAGGATACCTAAACTTCGTTTAAGGTTGGGCAATTTACAAAGAATATACCATAATTTCAATTAAGGATGAGCAGCGGGAAGATAATCATAACCTCAATTAAGACTAAACAATTACATGAGAGATAATAATGGTTTCCAATAAAGACAAGCAGTTATGAAAGATAGCATGACAATAGAAGAGGTAAAATCTTCAATTATGCAAAATAAGAGTCAAATAGGCAATAAGAATGAATCATAAAGCAATTAATTCCAATTAATGCATGTAGAGGTGAAACTAGTAAATGGAAGCTCGATCATATCAAGAACGACTTCATACTCAGTGAATACAAGGACCTAAGAACTCTAAAAGGACCTAAGATTATCTGGGAGGTCTTTTGGACTCTAATGTGGCTTTTGGACAGGGTTAGAAAGAAGAGATATCATAAAGGCTCAAAATAACTAAGACAACAGGGCTAATTTATCCACAACTTTTGGAATCCATTCTGAAAACTTTGCCCCAATTTCCAAAACAGGGGAATTTGAATCTTTCTTTTTTTTTCTTTTTCTTTTAGAGATGGAATTTCTAAGAAAGACTGCCCCACTCTCGACTTCGTGGGATTATGAAATACTTTATTTGGTGCGATTGAACCGTAAGGCTTCCTACGCATCTTGCGACGACAAGAATCAGGTCGAACGTAGTTCAAAAGACTACTTTTTGTTACTATCTTCCTTTTCTTTTTTTTCTTTTTTTTCTTCTTTTTTTTTCTTTTTCTTTTTCTTTCTTTATCTCTATTTTTCTCTTTTTTTTGAATTTTCCTTTTGGAATGAACTTTCTAAATAAACCTATGGGGACATGAACTTTTTTTTTCGTATGACTCTAACTTGATTCCAAAAGAGGGGAGGTCAAAGAAATCAGTACAGGCTCAAAAGGGTATCGAATGGTATAAGTGCTTGGGTAGCTGAAAGAGGGCCTTCCAATCCCTGAAAATGCCAAGTACATCACGTTCAACTTGAGAATGAAAGAGAAGATCATGCACAAAATTTCTTTTGCAGCTTCGGCATTGATATCACTGATATGCCTTCCACTTTTCTTTAGCGCCTTGTCAAGTACAGAACTCTCGTTGGGTAATTTATTCTTCACAGTGGATACCCTCTGTTAGTTCAGAGCAAACTCCCTTGGCTTTATCTTGTTACTTGAGGTGCACTTGAACTCAAAACTAGTCGCTTCAAATTGTCTGGGATGCACTCTCCTTTAACGAATTCTTGTCATCCTATTAACTTCCCAAATTATCTGCCCCAGTTCACACAGTTCGGGCTTTAAATGATCTCAAAATGTCCAAATCTGTACTTATTTCCCTCAAATGTCCCTATCATCTNGGAAGCGGGTTGTTAAACTCACTCCCCAGACTCGGGAGAATATCAAAAAGACCCGCAAGATAATACGGGAAGCTGATAGAGCTGCCTCCCATTCTTCAGGGAGTGAGTACGCCCCATCCCGGAGTATTACTTCTGAATCTGCTCCAACTCACATGTCTCTTTCGCTTCAATTGCATGACTCTCCCTCAGCTTCACCTACCTCCAAGGGACCAACTGATAAAAGCCTCAAGAAACCGGTGAATGTAGTTTTGGACTCGTCTGATGAGTCCGAGGATAGAAGTGAGGCACAATACTCCACCTTCCCCACAGCTTCATTGTCTGGGGAGAGTGCAGGATACGGCGAGGGGGGTGAACCCCAAGTTGGTGGTATTGAGAGAACAAGAAAACCGGAAGCATGGGCTGATAGATTTGTCAGTGAAATAGCCTTCCACAGATTTCGAGTGGTGGCCCAAAAGAAAGTTGATTCCGGAGAGGCAATTTATTGATTCTGATCTTCTTCCTCTAAACCCACATGTGCAAGCACAATTCCGAACTAGAGAGGGTTGGGGTTCTTCAAGGAACGTTGCATAGTTGCAAATGAACATATGGTGAAAGAGTTTTACTGTAATGTCTATCATGTGGTGAGAGATTCAAAGGTGACAAAAGTGAGGGACAAGGTAGTGATGTTTGATGGGAAGTCTCTGAACGAATTTTTGGGGTTCAATGAAGAAGACGAAACCCAATACTTGGAAAAGCTGGCAATGAAAGAAGAGGTTCGCCCGTGGTTGGCCCAGCACTTGGCAGCTCCGGGCACTGTCCCAGTTTGGTTGAAGGCAGGAGAGAAAATTCTGAGAAACACGTTCAGTTTTGAAGCAAAGGGGTGGTTGACCTTCGTGTGTAGTAGGCTTGATCCTTCAACTCATGATCACACAGTTCCTATTCCTCGTGCAGTGTTAGTAGCTTCCATTATTGCTGGTTTTCCTCTGAATGTGGGCAACATCATGTCAAGAGTCATTTCTACAGTAGGGCGGGAGACAAACACAAACTACCCCTTCCCAAACACTCTTTCCCTGTACTTCAGAGAGTTGAAGGTAAAGAAGACGAAATTTGATGTTCAGGTAGATCCAGTGGCCCCCTACTCATGGTACAGTCAGTTGGGTCCCGACAACCCAAAGAGGTCCAAAAAGCCTCAGGCATCCACTTCCACCGCACCTAGCCAGTCTGAGGAGCCAGCGGTTATTCAGCAGTCCACTGAGCCTTCCACTATCCCAGCTACCAGTGAGACATTGCCTCAGGGTCCTTCTTCTAGTGCTGGTCCATCTACTGCAGCAGACCAGGATGTCCCTTCCTCGAAGACCCACAGGTTCACTGCCCACCAGCTTGCTCAGTCTCTAGCCAGTTTGAACAACTGGATGTCAGCTGCGACATCCAAGTTGTCAAACTTGGCCACTGTAGTTCAGACACAGTCAACCCCTTCCACAGTTGAGATCCCTCCTTCTATTGAGGAGACACTGAAGAAGATCCTGGCCAATCAGGAAAAGATGATAGAGACACAGAATGCCTTGGCTAAGGCAGTTGGAGCACACAGCACAGCACTGGGTAAACTTGCTAGGGAACACAGGAAATTGAGGAAGCAGAAGGCCTCCAAGGAGTCAGTGATGAAGTTGAGGGAGGATGTGGATAAGCTTTTGGCGGATCAGATGCCACTTGACTTGCTTTTCGGGGAGCCAACTGTTGATCCAGCAGCAGTTCAGCCACAGCGGGAGGAGACCCCCAGGCCAAGGAAGAAGAGGAAACTCCCTAGCACTGAGGGAGTTGTGATAGAGGTGGCCCAGGTTCATGAGGGTACATCCAGTGTCCCACCGGTGGTTCATCCTGTTCCTGATCCAGCTCATGTCCCAGCAGCCCAACAGTAGCAGGTCGGCGACCAGTCTGAGGTTCCGGCTACTACAGAGGATCCAGGGACGACAGGAGACCCCATGCATGTGTACTAGGCTTGAGGGGCCTCTCTATATCCTTTTAATATGTTTTTGAGCTATCTTGGTTGTTGGCATTGGGGACAATGCCAGCTTTTATTCGTGGGGGTGCGCCCTACCATTTTGATTCTGATACACTGGATGACTGTATATATTTATTTCATTTCTAGTCTATGTTTTTGTTTTTTAAATAGTTGGCCTGTATATAACTTTTAACTTTAGCTACTTTTAGACTCCTATGTATATATTCATCCCGTTGTATATTCTACTCCCCATTGTACATATTCATTCGTTTTTTTTTAATTTTCGTTCAAATTTTTTGTTTTTCTTAGCCTAGTAGTGAGGCTCGTAGCCTTTTATTTCGGTTTTAGTGTTTTCAATAAGCCCTTGGTTTTCTTAATGCCACGGTTCTTTCCAAGTGTAGTGTGTTGTGCGAACCGGGTGGCTCTTCCCAATGATAGATGGCGTGACAAACTTCTTAAGGGTTTGAGTCCGTTTTTGATTTTTCTTCTTTTGATTTTCAAAATTTTGTAGTTAAGAGGACCTCAGGCAAGCTTCACTTGGGTCTAACACATTTGCCTTTGATCCCATGGTCAAAGACATAATGTTGTGTTTAGGATGGTGAAAATCGTGGCCTTGAGACTCTTGTGTTGATCAAACAATCATCATATGGTCGTGTGGGGCCATTGTGCGCTTGAATTGGAACTAAGGTCGTTGTGGGCTCTCAACTCGATATCTTTAGCAAACCTTGAGTGTGTGTGTGGTGAGAAGTTGAATTATGAGTCTAAGCTCCAAGCCAGCGGTCTAGAACTTGCCCTGAATGTTTGTTGAGGCAAAATCATAGGCGAAACTTGACTTGAGAAGTGAATATAGGCCCTCCTTGATCCGAACTTCCAAATTTGAACAATTTCCATAACCTACCATGAAATGATCCCTAGTTCAACCCTTTTGAGCCTTAACCTTCTTCTTTCACGAACCAAAGCTACAAGCCTATACCCGTTCTCAATGAGACCCTCTCTAGGCACCCAAATCTTCCCTTGAGCGATGGCAAATACCTAAGTTTGGAGGGGGGGGGGGGTTGAGACAAGAAAGGATTCAATGCGGTAAACAGGCACAAAAGCAAAAGAAAAGGAAGGCAATGAAAAACGAGAAAAAGCAAAAACGAAATGCAAAAGTGAATAAGAACCGGAAAAAGGGATTCAAAGAAAAAAACGTAAAAAACGGCTAATGTAAAAACGTAGAGAAAGGAGAAAGGTTTAAAAGTGCAAAAGAAAGAGTGACAATGTGTCTCTCTACCCCCTTGAAAGAAATGAAAGAAGTGAAATACTCAAATGAGTCAAAAAGTATGCCATAATGAACCAAAAGAAGTGCTAAAGGGAAGATTGAACCTAAATGAACAAAAACATATCCTACCTTCACCCAAAAGCCTTCACAAAGACTCCTCAAAAGCCCTATATGATCTTGAGTTGAGGGAAGCCTACATTAGTGGATACTTACATAAGGGGCAAGCATATGGTACCTAAGGCTGGACTTATGACCTTCTTTGTGAGAGAAATGAGTGAAA
>NW_017676246.1:0-22669 GCF_001879085.1 Nicotiana attenuata | reverse complement strand
ATGCTTACAAAGTGCGCTTGATGCAGATTGAGCGACAAGATGACGAAAGTCAAGAACCAGCTCGAAACGGAGTGAAACCTGCTCAAGTATCAAAAATCATTAAAGTAGGGATAGGAGGACCTAGCGCGGACCGCACTGATTTGTTGTGCGGCCGCGCTAGGAGATTCAGAGAGCACCCATTTCAGGAGTCTCCAAGCGCGGTCAGCGCTCATTTCTACGCGGTCAGCGCTGGTGTCTACGCGGTCGCGCTTCAATGTTGTGCGGTCCGCGCTCCTTAGCCTGTGCGGCCGCGCTACTTCTTTGTGCGGTCCGCGTCCCCAGTTCCAGAAGTGAATGATAGAAGGCCAAGACCCCTACGCGGCCGCACTGCATTTATGCGCGGTCCGCGCCAGCCCCGCAGGGGTATTTTTGTCCGATTTTTCTGGCATAGTATAAATAGAATATTTTATTATTTCTAGGTTAAGTTTTAGACATCAGATAGCAGCAGCACTCATGAGATTCAAGTTTTAGCCTATTTTGGCATTTTAACCTTGTTTTAACGTGAATTCGTGTAGATTAGCTTCCTAGTTAATTACTATGTTGATTTTGTCTACTTCTTCTTTAATTTCTGTTGCTATTATGGCTAGCTAAATCCATTAGCTAGGGTTGTGGCTCAACCCTAGTGTGGGTAATTAATGGGTGTGATTGTTTACTGCTTGAATGATGTTGGGTGTTTGATATTTGGGTTGATTTTATGTTTGAACTAGGATTTGGTGGTTGCAAACACTAAGTCTAGCTTAGTGAGTCTTGACTTTTCTTGAGAAAGAGTGTCTATGACTCCAAAGTTAACCCAACAAGGAATTGGGATGGACCCATGAGAATGGTAGTCCCAATTAACGGGTAAGACCTCGAGAGAGTGATTACCCAACTTGAACCCTAAGTTGCTTGGTTTGTTAGCCTACCCAATTGGTCTCGAGAGAGTCAATTGGGCAAAATCACTCTTTCTACCGAGAGGTGTGAGAGTGAGTGCTATCGTGCAACGGTTATATCATAAGCCCCATAATCATCATTCTCGTATTAGGAATCTCGACCCGTTAGTTGACCACCTAGGTAAATGCCACGACCTTAGTGCCTTTCTCTATCTTGCATACAATCTAGATTAAATCTCCATAGTTATAATTAGTAGTTGTTAAATTGTAGTTGATAATCACAAAAGCCCAAAAATGATAGAAGATCAATTAGAAGCAAACACGCAATTCTAGGCTAAACAAATATCCAACTCTCTTTCTAGCTCCCTGTGGAAATTGACCCCGATACCACTATTGGGTAAAAGTATTAGCGCCCACTCTTCCTAAGGTTGAGTCCGCTGCGACCTAATCAGCCACGCACCCACAAACCAAAACTCAAGGTCCTTTCCAAAAATGCACACTCCTCACAAATGATAGCCAACAATGCCAAACTCTATAAATTCCAAATACTGATCCAGGAGAAAACCGCAATGTACCACATATTCCTAACGCTCATAGTAGACACCCAACTCAAGCCGTTGCCAAACCACCAAGAACTCTCCGAGATCCGCCCGCTCGCAACTAAGCCATCAGGACTGCACCTCCGTAACTCAACTGAGTCACACAAACTGTCCAATCCAAGAGTTGTGCCACAAATGCCAGTAGAGAATTCCTATTCAAAGGACCAATTACTTCATCGCTATGCTGACCTAACACCAAGGAGCTGACCTATTTCTTCGGATAGTCGATATGCAAAAATCCCAATCAAAGTCCCAAATACAGGTGATCCTAATACGAACCACATAGCCCAGAAGCTTATAAACCACTGCATTTCCTCTGAAGCACCCCGTCCTGCCGCAACCACGGCACCTACGCTGAATAGACCTTCTGCGAATCTAAAGTTGTTCCTCCGACTCCCCTTGATGCTGATATGTAGATCCATTAATGACACGAAAACACTGTAAGCCCCAACATCATCCCGTGCAAGATCTCAGACCTTGGTCATACACAAAATCCGAGAACCCACTAATACCACATATACACATACCTCAGGCCAAATCTGATATAAATCTAACTCTGCAATCTGAATACCGCTATTGAATTCCTCCACTTGGCACAAAGCCATAGAAAACAACGTCTGATGATCCGCAAAACTAACCTTCAAAGCTCGTACAACACAAATCACAAGGTACTCCAATACCACCAACTATTCCCAATCAACACCCACTTCGTGGCCTTGCCACAATCGCGACGACTAGTCAACCAATTAAACCTTCCCAAGCTCGCACTCATCAATCAGATGCCGGAAACCGTTGCGTCTCCATACGAACAATTGAATAGTCTCTCATTGCCTCTGTATCTTCAGTCTGGACAACACGTCGAGGCAATGCCTGAGCATCCCTGACTCCTTCACAGCATGTCTGTAGCATCACGAACCACTGGCGCATAGCGGACACCGAGAGCGTAATATTACACACGAGTGGATGTAAAGGAACATAAGTTATATGCTTCAAGCTGAATCAATATCGCACGAGAAGGAATGAAGAATGTGAGATTATCCTAATAGTTCTGTAGCCTCTTGAAGATAAGTACAGACGTCTCCGTACTGGTCCGCAAGAATCTACTAAACCTGCTTATGACTCGTAGCACCTATGAACCTAGAGCTCTGATACCAACTTGTCACGACCCAATTTCCCTTCCGTTGGGTTTCGTGACGGCACCTAGTCTTAAGGACTAGGTAAGCCTAATATCTACAGAAGAACAACAATAATAAATAACATCTTAAAATTTTTCTGGAATGAATCCTTTATACAATGACCATATTCCCAAAACCCGGTAGTACAAGTCATAAGCTCTACAGAGTTAGCTACCACTTCTATATAAACTATTTGGAAAGGAGTGAAAACAGTTGAATACAAGTAAGAAGGTGACTCCGAAGCCTGCGAATGCAGCAGCAGGTTTACCTTGAGTCTCCTCAGAAATGGTCCGCACAGCTACTAACGATCGACACCTGGATCTGCACAACAAAAATGTGCAGAAGAGTACCATGAGCACACCACAGCGGTGCCCAGTAAATATCAAGACTAACCTCGATGGAGTAGTGACGAGGAACAGTCAAGACACCTACCGGTCTAATAAACTGTACAAATATAAGCATAGGAACAAAGGAACATGATGTATACAAATAAAGACTACACACTATGGCTAACAATACAAAAATCACAGTAAGGGAAGAAAAATAGCAAGTCACAGCGGAAATACCATAATAATGAAATAGAAGAGCAAGCGAAATCACAAACCCAAAACCTAAATCACAAACACAGTAAAGGTAAGCAATAACTCAGAACCTATGACAGTGTTCACATCAAGTCTTAGCCAACAGACTCCACGAAATACCGAACCTCGGACAACTTACAGCTCACGGGTCCCAATACCTGAACGCTAACACTTGGCATCCTTTGCCCCCATCACAACTCATGGTCACGCTGATAACTCACTTACTAACTAGAGCTACTCTCACATATATGACAAGTAGACGAGGGTGTACATCTATACTCAGCAATATCAGGAGAGCTTCACATCCAATGGGAGTGTTCAACTACGTGTATGCTTATGCAAGTGCTTTAACATAGTTCCTACCAGCTAATAAGCATAAGGAAAAGAACGGACGGCACGTAAGATGTTTTCTCACAACTTCCACGAGATAAAACTCATACAGGTAAGCATACCACAACACAATATCAAACAGCAAGAATGCCCCAGGCCATCACAATCAACCCCTGACATAGCTCACCTTGTCTCGCCACGTGTGCAAATCATAACATAATAAGTGCCCGCCTTGTTTCGCCACACGTGCATCATAATGTTCCCACCTTGTCTCGCCACATGCGCAACCCACATATTTTATATATATATATATATATATATATATATATATATCCTGCCTTGTCATGCCGCATGTGCAATAAGTCAATAGTAGCAATAGAACGACAGAAACATCATGCAACCCCATAACAATAACCGCACGCCAGAAACCTCATGCATCACAATATCAACAACCGTACGGCAGAAACATCGTGCACCACCACAACAAGTACCACAACAACAATGACAATATATACAAGAACATGAAAAGTAAATCAACTCGAGAACTTTCGATCACAAGGAGACGGTAAAACTAGCTCACAAGTAATAACCACAATAGAGAATACTAAGCGTAATAAGAACAGCTCAACAAGGGAGAAAATAATGTGAAGCAACGATCCCACAATATGTAGTTCAACAACAAGGAAGCTAACACGAATCANAAAGCGCTCTTAGTTCAGTTCGGTAGAACGTGGGTCTCCAAAACCCGATGTCGTAGGTTCAAATCCTACAGAGCGTGATTTTTTTCTTCTTAGATCGAATTAGAATAAAATAGATTCATTCAGTAACTTTCACAACAATCGGAATTTGACCTCCTGTGCCTGTGAATTAAAGAAAGGAGGAGGTCAATCAAAAAGAGATGTTAATTAATCAAAGGTCCAACTGATCACCACGCCTATATTGTAAATATGCAGTTACGAATAATCCAGCCAAAGTAATAGGAATTAGACCTAACACGATTCCAAATAGAAAAACTTCAATCATTTTTATTTGTTTGAAAGGAGAAAAAAAAGAGGTAATATCGATACCTAAATATTAATCCGAATTGACATGAATCTCAATGACAATGAACAAGAATTGACAATTGGTAACGTAAGTAAATATAGAATACGCGTAATCCCACAGAAGGATTTCTTTTATGAATTGTTCATTTTAATATTCAGTTTAATAAGTCGTATCTTGCTCAGACCAATAAATAGAGCTGAGGTTATAGTTAAAGCCGCTAATAGAAAACCGAAATAACTAGTTATAGTAAGCATGAAGGGGCTAAATTAAATGAAATATGTTCTTTTTATACATATGTTTAAAAAGCACTTACCTAAGTTTCAAATTTTTCAAAATAAAATAGGAGGATAGGAAAAAATCTCAATTTCAATTGAAAGAATAAGTTGAATGAAAAGTTTTTGATTTATCTATCATTATAGGCAGACAGCACTAACAAAGATAAAGTGACAGACATATAAAAGAAATTGATTTCTTTTTCTTTCTTTATCTCTATTTTTCTCTTTTTTTTGAATTTTCCTTTTGGAATGAACTTTCTAAATAAACCTATGGGGACATGAACTTTTTTTTTCGTATGACTCTAACTTGATTCCAAAAGAGGGGAGGTCAAAGAAATCAGTACAGGCTCAAAAGGGTATCGAATGGTATAAGTGCTTGGGTAGCTGAAAGAGGGCCTTCCAATCCCTGAAAATGCCAAGTACATCACGTTCAACTTGAGAATGAAAGAGAAGATCATGCACAAAATTTCTTTTGCAGCTTCGGCATTGATATCACTGATATGCCTTCCACTTTTCTTTAGCGCCTTGTCAAGTACAGAACTCTCGTTGGGTAATTTATTCTTCACAGTGGATACCCTCTGTTAGTTCAGAGCAAACTCCCTTGGCTTTATCTTGTTACTTGAGGTGCACTTGAACTCAAAACTAGTCGCTTCAAATTGTCTGGGATGCACTCTCCTTTAACGAATTCTTGTCATCCTATTAACTTCCCAAATTATCTGCCCCAGTTCACACAGTTCGGGCTTTAAATGATCTCAAAATGTCCAAATCTGTACTTATTTCCCTCAAATGTCCCTATCATCTTCAAAATTATTTCATTGCTTCATGATTAAACTAACTTTTAAGAGCAGGCCTAGAATTATGCGTGCATGTCATGTCACTAGAGCCAGCATGAAAAGAACTATAAAAGGAGAAGAGAACTAAACAAAAAATGACTAGAAATAACAGAAAATAGGAAATTGCATTAGACAGACGGTGAAATGGTTTTGAACAACAAAACAAGCAAAATAAACTGGGGTTACAACCCTGGAACAAACCTAGACAACACTAAATGAGTTACTACGACTAAACGAACTAGGCAAAATAAAAGGATAGAAGGGTTTGAGTCACAAGACAATATCCGGATTACAACCCTGAAATAACCCGGACAACGGAAATGACAACAAAATAAACCACCAGGACTCCCCTGGCTAGCCAAGAAAGGAGCGTCTTTCCAATTACCAAGATTGACATCTTAGCCACAGAGTTCCACATCAATATCACCAATACCCTTACCAATTTCAATCATATTGACCTCAGCAAATAGCTTTTGGGTCCCTTTTGCCAACTCGTTCTTAAGATCAACTTTTGGAACTGAGACTGATAGCGCTGAAAACTTGCGACAAGTGGCCCTCAAGAAGCTCAGAAGAGTTCTCATATTCATTTTCAACACAAATCATGCCCACCATATGCGTCTCATTATGAACTGGTAATGAACTTTGGCTAGTATCCGCTGCATCTGGATTTTGCACGGTAATGTCACCTGAATCAATAAGCTTTTGGACTGCTCTTTTCAGATGCCAACACTTTTATATACTGTGCCTCGAGGCGTTAGAGCAATATGTGCACCTCTGAGAATAACCAAAATTCTCTAGAAGGGGGTTCGACATTTTTATCTGAATTGGCTTCAACATGCCCAATTGCCTCAATCTTTGGAACAAACTGGCATATGATTCTCCAATAGGAGTGAAAGACTTTTCTCTTTGTTGCTGCCTTTTCATTTTGTACTCCGGCCTTGACTGGAACCTCTTGCGGGCAGGTGGTTGATATGCTTGTAGAGGTGGGTAAGACATTTGTGGAGACGGTGCAAACCATTGCGGGTAAGGAGGGGGTTGAGCATACGACTGTGCGTGGTGGACATGGTATTGGGGTGGCCTGATTGGATATTGAGGGTCTTGCGGTGGGAAGTAGTGTTGGGGTGGATTTTATGGAGCTTGGGGATATTCATGGGGTCGGTATTGAGGCTGAAAGTGTTTAGCAGGAATGCCCACTGGATCCTGTCGTTGGCGGGGCTCAGCAGCATCTTTTCTTTCAATCGGAGGACTGACTCGAGCAACTTGTTCGTTCCATCTGAACTAAAACTCCCTAAAACTTTCTTTGGGTTTCTTTTCCATCTGAGATAGGGAGGAGCGGTCTGGGACAATGTCTCATTCTGCTGCTAGTGCCGAACAAAATCTTAAGCCATGTCACCCCATGTATGCCACTTACTGACATCTTGACGAGTATGCCATTCCAAGGCTGCCCCAGTCACACTCTCACTGAAATGCGCCATCAGCAGCTCATCTTTCCCGCCAACACCTCTCATTTCGCTGCAATAACCCCTCAAATGGGCTACTGGATTTCCATGCCCGTCATACAAGTTAAACTTTGGTATTTTAAATCCTACGAGCAAGTGAACGTCAGGGAACATAAACATATCCTTGAAGGCAATACTCTTCTGACCTGCCAACCCTTGCATGTTTCTTAAAGACTGCTTTAAGATTTTCACCTTCCTGGATATTTTATCTTGCTCCACTGTCTTAGCAGGCTTATTCATTTTCACCGGGAGGCTCAAAATGAGGAGCGTGAGAGTATGGATTCGAGACCTTGAAAGTTGGTTCTGTAGCACAGTGTTGGGCATCGGGGATTTTGAACACAGTCTCGCTGGAGGATCGAGGAAAGGTAGCTGGTGGATGAGCTACAAAAACATGAGTGGTCAAAGGAGTGGGATATGAGATGGTTTTGGCGGGTGGAGTGTGAAAAGGTTGTGGGGAGATATCAGCAGCAGTAGGAATCTGGATTTGTGAGAGTGGCGGAATGGTGACAAGGATTTCAGGGTAGTTAGTTGGAAGTAATGGTGGAGGACGCCCACTAATCCAGGCTTGGTATATTCCGGCCATCTGTCCTTTCAACCTTAAGACCTCTTCGTTCAACTCAGATTCTGATTCAGCAATCTCCTTAGACGGACTAATAACACCTGTGTCCAAGTCTTTGCTAGCCATGGCTACCTTGCTCTTTGACCTTATGTTGTATGGATGAGTTACTTAAGAACCACAAACCAACCACCCTTCTGCTCAATGAAGATAACAAAAGGAACAAAATGGGGTCATTCTGTTAGCATTAGGGCATTTAACAGCTAAAAATATCACATTGCGTGCAATGCACCTAGTAACAATTAAGGGTTCTAGAATGACTTCGAGGGTCACAAGCTCACTTGGCATCATCCCAATTTTGTTCATTTCAATCTTCTCTTTTCTTTCTTTTCTAGCACTTCTTGGCTTGCTCATTTTCCTTCCTCTTTTTTCTTCTAATTATCACTCTTTTCTTTTCTCTCATTTCTCACATCCCATAATTTCACTTCTTCTTTTTTCTTTTTTTTTTTCTTTTAATTTTTTTTTTTTAAAAAAATGATTCGATTGAACCCTATGTATGTTGCCTACGTATCATGTCCCTCATGAATCAGACCAAGTGTAGTTCTAAAAAAGTAATGGACAAAATAAACTAAGAAACAAAAAGCATTTTGGATTTTTCATTTACAACTCTTTTTTTTCGGTTTTCAAATATAAAACAGGAAATACGATAATGAGAGACTTGATAAACTCAACTATACTACTACAAACTCTGACACCAACAAAAAGAATCAGTACTATTGAACATGACTATAAAGTACAAGACAACAACAAAAAAAACCGACTAAAAAAATAAAAATAAAAAATCCTTAAGCAACTCCTGAATGCAGCGGTCCTGACTGGATGGTCCCGGGGTGTCTGTCATGCTCAAACTCCGGTAAGTAGATCCACACCTGTATGAGAAAACTAAAACCAAATAGAGTTAAAGATTTAGAATACTATGTGAGACAATAACACTCCCTATTGGACACATGCAAGACATGATTGTGGCTATTTTTAAAAAAATTAACCTATGTGGCTCATTAGCGCAAACTCATCAAAGGTGACCTCATAGACATGGAAATACCTCACTAAAGCTTATGTGGATTCAAACTCCCAATAATCATGGCCCGAAATTAATTTGCAAAAATGACCCATTTTGCAAGAATGGCCGATGTGGCCAGAAGTGGCTGAAGATGCAAACTCAGGAAAGGAGGGACCTTAAAGTAATATGAAACCTAGTTGTGGACTCAAGATTCTAAGAAATGGGTCAATTGAACCACTTTTGTGAAAGTAGCCCTATTTTGCAAAACGGCCTATGTGGCCAAAAGCGGTAGACATGCAAATTTGACAAGGATAGACCTTAAAGTAAAGAGACACCTAATTGTGGATTGGAGACTCTCCAGACACACTTAAATAGACCACTTTGCGAAAATAGCCCTATTTTGCAAAACGGCCGATGTGGCCAAAAGTGGCTAGAGATGCAAGATTTGGCTACGACCCTCGAAGCCAAAAACCTAAGACTCACTAGGAAGACCGGACCCTATGTGGGTTGCCTACGTATTACGCCCCGAAAGACGAGAATCAGGTATGCGTAGTTCGGGAGGATTGGATACGGGTGAGAATAATAAATAAATAAAACAACTGATTTGCGAAAACATTTTTTTTTCTTTTTTTTTTTAAATAATGATGGGAAAACGCAAAATCCTTTTTCGGGATTTTTCATTTTTTTTTTGTCTTTTGCTTAAAAAATGTGAAAGAAAAACATAACTGGGCCCTACTTGCTTTATTTTCACACTTCACCCTCTTTTCTTTCTCATTTACCCTCAATCATCATTGGTCTGCCAAATGACCCCTTTTACCCTTGAAAAATGCAACATGTAGCACATAAGATGCATCAGAACGGTCTTTTATTATTTGGGTACACCTGTCCTAGACGGACCCAACCCCTGTGTTGAGTCCCCTAAGTCAAATGCACATGATGCAAACAAACGTTCCTACTAGGGATCTGGCATGAGGCTGTGTTATTCTAGGTTTAAAACCTGGGTGTATCGTTTTAGACCTGGCTTACCCGAGCGGACAACTCGAGCCGAGGGGGGGCTACGTACCGGGAACCAAAAGGCCATCCGGCTTTGTAACTGATCCGATCCTCGTTCTAAATTAGGGTATGACACTAACAGAAAAGAAGTCACGCCAGCATGCACTTCCTAGAAGATTAGAAGAGAGGGGTTCGCAGCAGTTTATATACAGTTCAAATAATATCAAAGCGATAAAAAGCGGCATTTAGCACATTAGACCCAAGCATGTAATAAAAATCAGATAATAAATAATAGCCAAATATAACAATTATTCTAAGCTCGAATTCTTGAACCCTGAACCAGAGATTCTGGGTTCCATCCCCAGCAGAGTCGACAGAGCTGTCACGCCTCCTTTTTCTAACCCGGAAGGGTATAGGGGAGTTTTTCCAATTAAAGTGACAATAATCGAAACGGGGTTATTTATTCAAATTCAGAGTCGCCACTTGGGATAACATATGATGTCCCAAGTAACCGATTTAAAATTCCGAATCGAGGAAGTTTGACTCTATTTTACAGTCCGCGAAAACAGAAATCTGAGTAAGGAATTCTGTTAACCCGGGAGAAGGTGTTAGGCATTCCCGGGTTCCGTGGTTTTAGCACGGTCGCTCAACTATTATATTTGGCCTAATTATCTGATTAATTACATATTTTATACCTATTGTTTATTTTTAACCTTTGACCGCTTTTAATTATTTATGGAATTATTCTGAAACAAGTTACGATTGTCGTACACTTGTTTATTTGGTACAAATCGCGAATCGTGTCACGAGAGTCGCACCCACGATCTACAACATGTTTATTTTATTATTGTTCGAAGTTGTGGTCGGGTCACATGAAATGTGCACCCGAATTTGGGAATTACGTATCGTAACCATGTCACCGGAACTGTACCCATAGTCACGATGGTTCATTAGAAATCGCGCCGAAAAGTTTGCCCACCCACGTGATAACGGCCTATGCATGCTCATACTCGAAAAGTAACTAAAACAAGAATAAAAGAACGACGTTATTATCTTGAACCTAAATTTTCTTTTAATTTTTACCCAGCAACCCAATTTCTATACTGTGATGAAATCATGTTCAACTATAACCAATTCGAGTAAACACAAGCATATAACTAAGCGAACAAATTCAAAACTATGAAGAACAATTACACAAACAACGGAATCATATCACCAAGCAAACAATTAACATCAAGCTTGATTAAAACGAATAGAGGATGAAAGAATTGGACCTCAATATAGCCGGAAAATTGAGTGTTTCACTGTTTTGAACTCAAAAATGTAACAAACCGCGGACGAAACTCGAATTAACACTGGCAAGCTGAAAAACGGACAGAGTCTCGAATCGTCACCCGAAAATCAACCAAGCACGGATTCAAACCCACATTTTAATCAAAATTCACCCTGGAATCGAGGCCAAAGATGAAGCTTTCTAAGGAAAAGGCATTTAAGTGTTCTCTCAGCTTTAACAAACCCAGAAAACATGGAATAAGGCCGGTCCGAAAATGCACGAACATAGAGATCACGATTCATTGACCGCAAAACGCACAATAAAGACCTCCGTAGACGTATCCGAAAGCAAATGAGCATTGAGCACAATAAGTTCGGCGACGGCGGTCGTCGGAAGACGACGAGTCAACAAGTCAACGATGAGAATTCCTGAAGTGATGAAAAGGATCCCACTGGAAGAATACAGCGACAGTCGCTGGTTCGCTTGAAAAGGAGGGGTGTTCCGGCGATGGTTGCTTCTCTGGCGAGGGAGTGTGGCGTTAGGTTGCTGGGTTGTGGGTGGGGATGGTTGCTGATGATTTATGGTGAAGAAGAAGAAGGTGGTGTGTAGGAGATGAAGAAAAGGGGTCTATACAAGATGAATGGAAAACGGCTGCCTTTTTTGTGTCATTTTGTTTTGCGGCTGGTGCCTAAGGGTAGGTCTCTTTGTATGCTGAGAATGGCTGCTATGTCTCTAGGTTGAAGATGATGGAGAGGGGTCGTTGATGTAGCTCTAGGTTAGGGTGTGTTCTTTTTGATTCATAGAAACGATGGAAACGACTGGTCTGGCCGGCGGGTGGTTCTGCTGTGTGCGTGTGGTCGCTTCTCCGGCGAGCTGTGATGGTTAGAAGAAGAAGGGGTCTGTTGGTTTGGTCTTCATGGAGAAAATGATAGAAAACCGTCGTCTCTTGTGTAGTCTGGGTTTTTTTTTTGTCCAGATCTTGAAAATGTGTGTTAGGGTGTATAAGAAGAAGGGAGAGTGTGTCTTAGGTTTTGGGCTTTAAAATTGGGCCATCTCTTTGGACCTCTTCAATTAAGACCAAACAAAATTAGCCTCAAATTTCATACTCTTTCTTTTAAAACAAGACTAAAAATACTAAACCATTTACTAATTAATCCTACTTAAGTAAAATAACTATTAAAATAATACCGTTAAAATAAACCTATTTTTGGTATTTTTCAAATATCATACTAAAAGATCAAAATGGACAAATCATTGTTAAATTAAAATAATATTTCCGAAAACAATGTGAAACTATTTTTGTATTTTTGAATTTTATGTAAGGTAGATAAATTAAAAGTAACTAGATAAAATATTAATTAGCTAAATAAAAGAAAATATTTTTGTAATTTTTATTTTTGTGATAAAATAAATTAAAAGAGTCAAAACTATTTAAAATAGCGATATTAAACCTAAACTAAATATTTAAACGCTAAAAATGTGTAAAATCTCGGGGAGGGTCAAAAATCACATGTCTACAATTATCAGATCCTGAGAAAGTCTTCAAGGCGTTGAATCGTGCAAACAGGAAAAGCAAACAACAACAGAACTCAACCGAAAACATTGAATAAGACATGGAAGACCATAACCTAAACAAAAGAAACAACGTGAATGACCGAGTCGATTGGGGTGTGGCACCTCTTGTGCCAGAAGCAGCACTATATGATTGGACACAACCCAGTGCTGACAACTTGGCAACTGCCATTGTAGTCCCTCAGATATAAGCAGATTCATTCCAGATTACAAATAACATGCTACATCTGCTGCAGAATAAGGGACTATTCTTTGGGTCATATGTTGAAGATCCTCAGCAGCATCTAAAGAATTTCCTATCAATCTGTGCCACGCAGAGGCAACACAACATGACACCGGAAGCAATACGTTTGATGTTGTTTCCATTTTCAGTGACAGGAGCAGCTCAAACTTGGCTTAATTCACTCCCCATCAACTCCATCACTACTTGGGAGGAATTAGTCAAGCAATATTTGAGCAAATTTCATCCACCCAATAAGACTACTCAGCAAATTGATGAGATATTGAGCTTCAAACAGAGACCGACTGAGACGCTACATGAAACGTGAGAGAGATTCAAGGGTCTGCTGGTTACGTGTCCACATCATGGTATCCCAAAGCAGATGTTGGGGCAGAGATTTTACATGGGTTTAGCAGATACTTTGAAAGCAAATGTTGATGCTTCAGCAGGTGGAGCATTTTTTAGCAAGACATTCAGAGAGAGCAAGATCTTGCTTGACAAGATGGCACAAAACTCAGGATGGACAACAAGAAACGCTCCAATCACTCCTGTGGTGCACTCAGTGGCTCTAGACCCGGCTAACTCCATGGCTGAAAATATAGCGACTCTACTGACTTAAATGAGCATCCTCACCAAAAAGGTGGAGAATCAGGCCAGAAGCAGAAGGTACACATAGTTGATGCAATTAATGGGGGTCTATGTACATCGTGCGTTAATCAACCATATGTCTGCTCGTGGAGTGCTGAAGGTGATAATTAACAATATCAGTAGAACATGAATTATGTGGCCAACTATGGAGGACCGAGACCAGGTGGTCAGAATTGGGGTCATCAGAATCAACAATGCAGACCGGCTCAACAGCAGTACAATAACAACAATAATCATGGGGCTATACGACCACAGGGGAAAATGGTGCCTTACCAAAGGCAACAAGGGTACAACCAGCAAAATCAGCAGCAGGCTTATCAACAACCTCCACAACAGATTATGAGACATGAAGATTGGTTTGCTAAACTCGAAGGTATGATGCAACAAGTGATTAGGCCCACTGGAAAACTAGCTGACAGAGTAGACTCACATGAGTCAGCGATTAAGAATATTGAGATCCAGTTAGGACAGATTTCCATGGACCTAGATAATCGTCATTATGGGACGTTACCTGCAGACACTCAAATCAATCCAAAAGAGCAGGGCCCGAAGCAGCTGATGGCAGTGAGCCTCCCAAATGGTAGGGACTTAGATATGGAGCAAGAAATTGCTCGCGAAAGCATGCCGACTGAGACACTGGTGCAAGTACCCATTGAGATAGATGATTCAGCAGGTTTAACTGAGGTGACGGTACAGAATGCGCAAGAGAACACCAACAAAGAAGAAGAGGTTGTGAAAGAGACTGAAGATGCACCGAACCGATAGTAGAAACAATGCCTGAATAAGAGAAAAACCAAATTACAGGGAAGAAGCAACCTCCAGCACCATTCCCATAGAGATTGGCCAAGTATCAAAAAGATGAGCAGTACAAGAAATTTTTGGAGATGTTGAAGCAAATTTAGGTAAACATTCCATTGATTGATGCTTTAAAGTAAATGCCTGTGTATGCAAAGATGATGAAGGACTTGATGTCCCGCAAGTTCGACTTCCAAGACTTTGCCACGGTTACACTGACTCAGACCTGCAGTGCTGTTGTGATGAGACCCATAGCTGAGAAGTTGTCTGACCCAGGGAGTTTCACAATCCCTTGCACAATAGGAAACCTTGCATTTTCCAAGGCACTGTGTGATTTGGGAGCAAGCATAAACCTTATGCCCCTAGCTATCTACAAAAGGCTAGGCATTGGAAGAGCTAGACCCGCGTCTATGCTACTACAGCTGGCTGATCGAACAGTGAAGAGGCCCTTTCGGATTCTAGATGATGTATTGGTGCAGGTTGGGAAGTTTGTGTTCCCAGCAGATTTTGTCATCCTTGACTGTCGGGTTGACGAGGAAATTCCCATAATTTTGGGAAGACAATTCTTGGCCACTAGGAGAGCTTTAATTGATTGTGAAATTGGAGAGCTCAAGATGAGATTAAATGATGAAGAGATAACATTCAACGTGCAGAAACCTATGCGCAGACCTAGTGAAATTGCCAATTATTCTCTAATAGATGCGGTAGATGTAGTATTGGAGGAGGGCAATGAAGCATTGAACGTTAAAGACCCCCTAGAAGCTTGACTCATGAACTTAGACGAAGCTAATGGTGAAGACTTGGCAGAGTGGGTACTAGCTCTTGAAGGCCAACGTTTTTGGAAAAGGGAGCTTGAATTTGAGCCTTTGCACTTGGAGGAAAGAAAAACTCCTCCAGCCAAGCCGTCAATAGAAGTGCCACCAAAGTTGGAATTGAAGCCACTGCCCTCTCATCTCAGTTATGCATTCTTAGGACCTAATGTCCCCTTTTTCCCTCCTCGCGGAGAACGTCTGGGTTTCGACATTTCATGGGGGATCGACTCGTCTCAGTTTTAACAGATTATTTCTTCATCTACTAACTCTATAAATTGCAGGATGTTTTCACATTAAAGAGTTGCACAAAAACGCAGAAGTTAAACGTGAATTGAGAGCAAAATAGCAAGGCTTTTTGCAAGCAGTTCGTGTGTGATTCAAGTGTGTAAACATGAAGCTACAAGAACCAGATTGAAGAACCAGGTCCATCACTCAGGTGCAAAAAAACGGGCAGATTTGAGCATGTGGGTTTCACGTGAAGGAGATAAGCTTAACTTGGTGTATTTAATATCTCCTGATCGAAAAGGTTGCATAATTGATAAGGAGAAGGAGTCCTTAATCAAAGAGAACACAATTCAAGATAGGGAAGGAGTTAGAAGTTGAAATCAACTAGAACTCTTCCACCAAGGAAGAGTTGCATCAGAACTCTAGTTATTTCTTCATCTACTAACTCTATAAATTGCAGGATGTTCTCACATTAAAGAGTTGCACAAAAACGCAGAAGTTAAACGTTAATTGAGAGCAAAATAGCAAGGCTTTTTGCAAGCAGTTCGTGTGTGATTCAAGTGTACAAACCTGAAGCTACAAGAACCAGATTGAAGAACCAGCTCCATAAAGAGTTTTATGTGTCTTTCTTTTATTCTAGTTCAATTGTAGTAGGTGTTTCATATTGTACCTTTCAGCTTTATCTAGAAGCAATTGTATTAGGTACTTTGAGTATTCAAGTTAGAGTTAACTTGAAGTTGTCGCAGCAGTTAGAGGCTGGTTGCCACAACGGGATTAGAGTTAATCCTTAGGTTTACAAAGAGTTTTGTAAATGCAGTTTTGGCTCAGTGATTTTAGTGGAAGTTTGGGAAAATCCTACTAAGTAGTAGGTCGTGGTTTTTTCACCTTTTGAGCCAGGTGTTTTCCACGTAAAATCTCTGTGCACTTTACTTTCAGTATTTATTATTCCGCAAACTGCTGTAGTTAGAACACTTAGAAGAACCAGGTTCTTCTAACGCGAAAATTAGGTACCACACAAATCACCCCCCCCCCTCTTGTGTGGTATTGACGTTTATAACATCAATTGGTATCAGAGCAGGTTATCCTTGAAGAGGCTAACACCTTAGGAAAAGATCAACATGAGTGCACCACCTGGGAACTGGGAAGGGCAATCCACTGATAGGCCTCCACTCTTTAATGGACACTACTACTCTTGGTGGAAAAACAGGATGAGGGATCACATCATTGGAGAAGATTATGAACTCTGGGACATAGTCACTGATGGTACCTTAGCAACTACAAAGAAGAATGCTGAAGGAGTGGACGTGCCAAAGACAAGGGCTGACTGCACTGCTGAAGAACTGAAGAAGTGGGAGAAAAATGCTAAAGCCAAAAAATGGCTTGTACGTGGACTAGGTCCAGATGAGTACAGCAGGATCCAAAGTTGTACCACTGCTAAGACTAGTCCAGATGAGTACAGCAGGATCCAAAGTTGTACCACTGCTAAGGAAATCTGGGACACTTTGCAAGTGGCTCATGAAGGAACACCTCAAGTGAAGAGGTCCAGAGGAACACTGCTGTATTCTCAATATGAGAATTTTACTATGAAGGAAGGAGAAACTATCCAAGAGATGTATACTAGGTTCACTACACTGACAAATGAACTTAAGTCTTTTGGAAGGGTTATTCTTGAAGAAGACAAAGTTGAGAAGATTTTGACAAGGGTACTGCCAATCTCTTGGGAAAGCAAAATCACAGCTATTCAGGAATCAAAGAACATTTCCACTCTTAAGTTGGATGAGCTAATTGGAAATCTCACTGCTTATGAACTTAGAAGGCAAACCAAGAAGATGGATGCACCCAAGAAGGAAAGGAGCATGGCATTCAGAATCACTGAAGGTGCTGATCTAGATGAGGATGAAATGACCATGATCACAAAGGATTTTAAGAAGTACCTAATAAGACAAAATGGTCCTTCAAGAAATGAAAGCTACAACAAACCAAGGGTTCCTAAAAAACAAACCAATGAGGGGTGCTACAAGTGTGGGAAGACTGATCAACACATCTAAAATTGCCCTCAATGGGAAATTGAATGGAAGAAGGAAAGAGCTGAACGAAGGAACAGGAAGAAGGAACAGGTTCATCTTAAGAAGAACAAAGGATCAACAAAGGCAATGGTTGCTGCTTGGGGTGAAAGCTCAGATGATGACTCAGAAGACGAAGATGGAGATGAACAAGCACTTATGGCAATTCGGAAATCCGATGAGGAATCTGAGGTAAGTATAATTCATCTCAAAGACAAGATTAAGTTTTTGTCTAAAGAATGTCTATCTTAATTACTTCTAGATTTCATTGATGAATTTGAAGTTATAAATAATGAAAAGGAACAGCTGTCTAAGGAGTGTGTGATTCTGAAAGCTAAGTGCAAAAACCTGGAACTTAGGGCTAGTGTAAGTGATAGTAAAAATGCTGAGTAGAAGAACCAGGTTCATGAACTTGACACCACAGTCCTAGAGCTCAAATCTGAAAATCTAAAATTGAAATTAGGAGCTGGTAAAAAGGAATCTGATCACACACAACTCACTTTAGAAGAAAATGTAGGAAAAATGAAAGATGAGTTGTACAAAAGAGATGAGCAGATAAGAGTCCTTAAGGAGGATCTAAACAAGGTTAAGCACGAGCTAGATAGAACCTGTAAATGGAACTTTTGTGGGTCCAAGTGAAAGGGAGCAGCCAAATATGGTACATGGATAGTGGCTGCTCAAAGCATATGACAGGAAGCAAGAACCAGTTCCTTTCACTTGAGGACCTCAAAGGAGGTAATGTCTCCTTTGGAAATGGGAAGAAAGGTGAGATCATTGGGGTTGGAAAGGTAGGTAAGACTGATTCTCACTCTATTGAGAATGTCTACTTGATAGATGGCCTAAAGTACAGTCTAATCAGTGTATCACAATTATGTGATAAAGGTAACTTGGTAGCATTCACCACTACCAAATATTTTGTGATTAATCTTACCATTGACAAGATTGTTTTGTAGGGAAAGACCTGGTGATAGGGCTGCCTAACATCAAGTTCAAGGAAGACAAAGTTTGTGAGGCTTGTGCAAGGGGGAAGCAGGTAAGATCCTCTTTTAAATGCAAGAAAATGGTAAGAACCACCAGATGATGGAACTGGTCCATATGGATCTCTGTGGTCCCATGAGAACATTAAGCAGAGGTGGTAAAAGATATGTGATGTTGCTTGTTGATGATTCTCTGGGTTTACTTGGACATTATTTTTAACATCTAAAGATGAAGCATTTGACATGTTCACTTCTTTTGTTAGAAAAACTCAGAAACAACTAGGTATTCAACTTGCGTCAATTAGGTCTGATCATGGAACTTAATTTGAAAATGCTAAGTTTGCTGAATTTTTGCATGCTACATCATAAATAGTTGCATGACTAGACCTCTTGTTAAGAAGATTCCCTATGAGTCACTTAAAGGGAGAAAGCTAAATATATCCCATCTTAGGGCATTTATATGCAAGTGCTTTGTGCACAATAATGGCAAAGACTCCCTAGGTAAGTATGATCCCAGAAGTGATGAGGGAGTATTCTTGGGATATTCTTCACATAGTAAAGCTTATAAGATATACAGTAAAAGAACTACGTGTGTAGAAAAAATGTATATGTTATTTAAAACTAAAATTCTTTCTGAGAAGCAGGAGAAATATAATGAAGAGATTGGGCTGATAAGAAATTCAAATGGTGAAACCATAGTCCAGCCTGCAGAAGCATCACAGGAAGGAACATGTGATGGAACAGGTCCTTCCACCCATGGCAACATGACAGGGGGAACTGACTAGAGAGGAACTGATCCTCAAACCTCGAGGGAACCTGTCCATAAACATATTACTCAGTAACAATACCAGGAAGGAACATCCAAAGAAATTGACACTCCTATTGCAACATCCACGAAATTAGATATAGATGAACCCGGTTCATCTGTTGATCAGAAGTTGTATAGGGGAATGATTGGTTCTCTTTTATATCTCACTACTAGCAAACCTGACATTGTGTGCAGTATAGGTCTTTGTGCTCGATTTCAGGTTTTCTAGTTGATAGGAAGAGCAACCCAGGTATGGCACACTTCCTTGGTTCATGTCTTGTGTCAAAGGCTACCAAAAAGCAAAATTCAATGGCCTTATCTACTGCTGAAGTTGAGTATGTTGCTGCTGCTTCATGTTTTGTTCAATTGTTGTGGATCAAACAACCATTACTGAACTTTGGAATTGATGTTGGTTGCATCCCTATTTTCTGTGATAACACTAGTGCTATTAGTATGACTAAGAATCCGGTTCATAATAAGAGAACTAAGCACATAGATGTTAGACACCATTTTTTTAGGGACAACTATGAGAAAGGCTTGATCACTGTGGAGTTTTGTGCTACTGACAAGCAAATTGCTGGCATCTTCACAAAAGCCTTAAGTAGAGATCACTTTGAGAGGAACAGGTTGGAATTAGGGATGATTAAGATCACCTAAAAGGACCAGTTCATGGTTAAACGAAAAAAAAAGATTGAAAAACAAAAATTGGTTAGAAGGTCTGTAAATTGGGTATAATTAGATTAAATCTTGTTCAGTCTCATACTTTTCATAGTATACTCTTGTGCCATGTGTTAAAATGACTCATTAATCTCTAATGATATTTTCTCTATTTTGGCAAATTTAGACTCACACAAGAGAATTATCAGTGAAAAACCTGGTTCATCAAGATAACACGGTATGTTTTCTACACTTTGCATAATCTGAAATAACTATATTTGGATTATGAGCAGAGTCATACCAATACCAAACTCCTTTTTGGACTTATCCGTTACAAGTGAACCAGTCTTATTCAAAAGAGTCCCAACCAAATGGAAGTACCTAGATTCTAAGGATACACTCCAACGTCTCTTCAAAACTAAATTTTAGTTTGATTAAACTTCTAAGAGTCTGAAAAGCTGTAGTTACCCCATCAATTATTCCCTGTATATTGATCAGCTTTAGTGTATTCCTTACCTCATCTCTCTCAAGACGTCAAAAACTCTCATTCTTCTTTTATCTTCCAAACACAATCTAATTCTCTTCTTTTTCATACCCTAGCCTAGATATGTCAAACACTTCTGAAAATCCTTCATCACCACCACAGGAAACCATTTCCACACCTTCTACCACTACTTCACCCACACCAATCTCGAAGAAAAGTAGAGTAAAGATGATGGCTCATAAGATTGTCGCTGAAGGAGAGCAGATCAAGAAAATAAACAAGCAATTGAAAGCAGGTAGGGAAGAAGAATCCTAGAAATCTGAAGATTCATTTAAGTCTGCTACTAAGGGGGAAGAAAGTAGGTATTCCGAAACTGAACAGGTATCTTCTGATTCTAAAGTTACTCCTGAGATAATTTTTGAAGTTGCTGCAAATTTAGAGAATAGATTTGTACTGGTAGGATCTATAGCAGGTGTTGAGACTACAAAATCTGAAGAAGTTGGTGGTAAAAATTAAAAAAAAAAGGAAAAAAAAGAGCAAGGGTGCTAGGAGTGCTGTGAGGGGAAAGGGTAAAAGAGTGGTTGATTCTTCACCCACTCCTGTTGGTTGAACAAAAGAAACTGGTGCAATGGTTGTTTGGGAAGAGGAATTTACTAAAATAGAAGAGAGTGTGAGCAAAACAGGGGGAAGTGGAAAGCTGCTGAGGGGTAGGTTCAACTTGAGAAATATAGATGAACATGTTCCATCTGAATAGGAAACCCTCTTGGACCTACTGATAGGGTTATCAATGGCACTAAAACTCATGCCATTCCCTATGGTTTCATTCTCACAACTGTGCTTGCGCATTTCAAGGTACAAACAAGGATCATTTTGGGGTTAACCTAGTTCATCTATAAAGACACCTATCAATAGCAAAGTCAGAATCTTGGTACAGGAGAGTGAGGCAAAGGATATTGAGATAGCAAGGCTGAAGACACGATTGGTTGAGGTAGAATCTGAGAGAGATGTTCTCAGAACTGAACTTGCAAGGGAAAAGGAGAAGAATGATGGAAACTCCTTACTCAAAGAGAACACTATCCAAGATAGGGACAGGTCCTCCGATGCACTCTTGGTTGCAAGAACATCACAGTAGCAACAAAAGAGGACTTGGCTATGGGACTCAAGCACCAAAGTGGGACCCTAAAAGCAAGTACCTCACACTTCCTGAGAACAAAATTTGCACACATTATGGTAAAACTGGTCACTATAAAAGTGAATGTATTGCAAAAGAAAAGGCTAGTCAAAAGAATAAAGAATTTGTTCAAGGGAAAAATAGGCTGCCAGGTTGGGCTAAAAAGAATTTAATTCACCCTTTTGCCTATAGAAAGGGACCCAAACTAGTTTGGGTTCCTAAGACTAACCCCTGATTTCCTTTCGCAGGTCCAAGTGAAGGGGAGCAGCCAAATATAATACATGGATAGTGGCTGTTCAAAGCATATGACAGGAAGCAAGAACCAGTTCCTTTCACTTGAGGACCTCAAAGGAGGTAATGTCTCCTTATGGGAAGAAAGGTGAGATCATTGGGGTTGAAAAGGTAGGTAAGACTGACTCTCACTCTATTGAGAATGTCTACTTGATAGATGGACCAAAGTACAGTCTAATCAGTGTATCACAATTATGTGATAAAGGTAACTTGGTAGCATTCACCACTACCAAATATTTTGTGATTAATCTTACCATTGACAAGATTGTTTTGCAGGGAAAAAGAGTAAACAATACATGCATTGTAGATTTGTCCACACTTTCAGAAAATGAACTCACTTGCTTAAATGTGTTGGACAATGATCCCCTCCTTTGGCACAAGATTGGACATGCAAGTCTGAGTCAACTCAAAAAATTAGTCTCCAAGGACCTGGTGATAGGGTTGCCTAACATCAAGTTCAAGGAAGACAAAGTTTGTGAGGCTTGTGCAAGGGGGAAGCAGGTAAGATCCTCTTTTAAATGCAAGAAAATGGTAAGCACCACCAGATGATGGAACTGGTCCATATGGATCTCTGTGGTCCAATGAGAACATTAAGCAGAGGTGGTAAAAGATATGTGATGGTGCTTGTTGATGATTACTCTGGGTTTACTTGGACATTATTTTTAACATCTAAAGATGAAGCATTTGACATGTTTACTTCTTTTGTTAGAAAAACTCAGAAACAACTAGGTAATCAACTTGCGTCAATTAGGTCTGATCATAGAACTGAATTTGAAAATGCTAAGTTTGCTGAATTTTTGCATGCGACATCATAAATAGT
>NW_017676245.1:45523-48976 GCF_001879085.1 Nicotiana attenuata | reverse complement strand
AGCTTAGTTTTGAGTGTTTTGCTTTTCTGTGTTCATTTCTGGGTATTTGGATGCTGTTTTGGGGTTGATTCATCAGTTTCATTTGGTTTAAAATATTTCTGGAATTGCTGAGTCACTTCTGGGCTGAAAAATTGGTTGTGTTGATTGCTGTGTTACTGTTGGATTACCCTTGCGGATTCTCTGAGCTCTGCTGATCCTCTCTTCTTCTTCCCCCATTCTGTTCACCAGGTACACACACTTGGACTCCAAAATTGATGTAGTATCGAGATTGGGCATGAAACGAAAATATTCAGCTGATTGTTTGCTAGACGATGCATTTGTAATTAAGTAGATATTAATGATATCTACTGCATAATGAAGTCTGCTTAAATCTATGTTTAAATGAAACTCGGACTGTGTAATTTGTACCTAACGGGACTGTTTTGAACTGATTGTGGCGATCAGCTGTAGAATTAGTATAGTTTGGTACTGGTTTCAATTTAGCACTCTGTTAAACATAGAAAATCAGAATAGGTTTGAATTCATAATTGATTGAGAGATCAGCCCGTTTCAATCTCCATTTCAAAGCTAAAGTGTGCTTTTCAAACAGTTTTTTGTATTACAGTAGTTAATATCAGCATACTAGTTTAGATGTCATCTGTTTCGCTTCCTTAAGCTCATTATTTCAACATAGAAAAAAAAATAATTGCATGTCAGCGGTTAATATCAGTAGTTTTACTTAAATTAAATCATGCATCATCAACTGGACTGATTTAAATTAATTAACCCGTTTGTGAGAGTTCTTAGAGTTGTATAATAGCCTATTCCCAGGACATTTGGGCCTCAAGAGGTCTGATGCGAGGGCCCAAGTCCATACTAAGTCCCCTCACGTTTGGACTTGGGCCTAGGCCTGACTGGCAGCTTGTTAGCAGAGCATGGGTATAGTACTCCTTCGTTGGGTTCACCTCAGAGCCCAATGGGTGGCCTCGACACAGAATTACCATTCGATTTATTTTTGTTCAATAACAAACTTTAGGACTTTTCTTGTGCTGTTAGAGACGAATGAAAATATAGTTGCTTTAGGATTGCCCTTCAATGAATAAAATTACGCAGGCCTCGCCAAATTGCGGGGGCTTCGATAACGGTTTATAAAAACTTAGATTTCGGGATAGGCCGCTTAGCGAATTTCACGGCCCTCCACAAAGGCAATAACGCGTTAGCCCCATTAAGCGCGTATTTTAATAAAGTTACCTCCCTAAACTCGGGTGCACATTTATGTGACTCAAATCCAAATCTCAACGAAGTCGAAATGTGTTAACAATCACGGGTGCACTGGTGCGACGTGGTTCGAGACGCATTTTCACGACGTTGCAATTCTTGTTAAAAGACATAAAATAAAAGCGGTTAAAATAAAAGGCACATAGGTTAGAATATGTTTTAAAATCAGATAAAAGCAAATACAACAGTTGAGCGACCGTGCTAGAACCACGGAATCCGGGAATGCCTAACACCTTCTCCCGGGTTAACAGAATTCCTTATCCAGATTTCTGGTTCGCGGACTGTTAACAGAGTCAATAATTTCCTCGGTTCGGGATTCAACCGGTGACTTGGGACACCATTAATCTCCCAAGTGGCGACTCTGAATATTAGTAACAAATCCCGTTCCGATTGTCCTTCAATTGGAAAAACTCCTTTACACCCTTCCTGGGGTGTAAGTAAAAGGGAGGTGTGACAGCTCTGGCGACTCTGCTGGGGAAACAAACCCAGAACTTCGGTTCAGGGTTTAAGAATTCGAGCTTAGAATAATTGTTATGTTCGGCTTTATTTGATTTTCCTACATGTTTCATGCTAAATGTGCAAAATGCTGCTTTTTACCGCTTTGATATTATCTGGATTGTATATAAACTGTGGCGAAACCCTTCTCTTCTCACCTCCGGGGATGTGCTCACTGGTGGAGACTCCCTATTCTGTTAGTGTCATACCTTAAAATAAGAAAGAGGCCGGACAAGTTACTAAGCCGGATGGCCTTTTGGTTCCCGGTACGTAGCCCCCTCCTCGACTCGAGTTGTCCGCTTGGGTACACAGTCTAGAACATATACCCAGGTTTTGAACCTAGAATAACTCAGCCTCATGCCGGATCCCTAGTAGGAACGCTTGTTTGCATCATGTGCATTTGGCTTAGGGGACTCAACACAGGGGTTGGGTCTGTCTAGGACATGTGAACCCAAAATAACAGACCATCTTGATGCATTTATGTGCTACATGCTGCATTTATTCAAGGGTAAAAGGGTCATTTGGCGGACCAATGATAGCTGAGAGCAAATGAAAAACGAAAAAAAAAAAAAGAAAAAAAGAAAGAAGAAAAAAAAAAGAAGAGAAAAAGAGAGGGTGAAGTGTGAAGATAAAGCGAGTGGGGCCCAATTACGTTTTCTATCAGATTTTTGCTAAGGAAAAAAAAAGAGCTTGAAAAATTCAAAAAGATTTTGCACTTTTTCATCATTTTTCGAAAAATAAAAAAAAATCAAAAAAAAAAGAGAGAAAAAAATCCAAAAAAAGAGTTTGCATGTTTCATCATTTTCAAGGAAAATGCAAAAAAATGTTTTCTCTAAATTAGTTGTTTTTTAATTTTCGCCTGTATCCAATCTTCCCGAACTACGCATACCTGATTCTCGTCCTTCGGGGCGTGATACGTAGGCAACCCACATAGGGTCCGGTCTTCCTAGTAAATCTTAGGTTCTTGGCTTTGCGGGGTCTTAGCCAAATTTTACACTTCTAGCCACCTTTTGGCTAAATAAGTCATTTTGCAAAAATAATCGCAACCATGTCTTGCATGTGTCTAATAGAGAATGTTATTGTCTCACATAATATTGGTTTAAGTTTTCTCATACAGGTGTGAATTTACTAACCGGAGTTTGAGCAGGACAGATACCCTAGGACCGCTGCATTCAGGAATTGCTTAAGGAGATTTATTTTTATTTTAAGTTATTTTGAGTATGTTTTTTTTATGTCGTCTTTTACTTTCTAGTTTTGTACAATAATGTCAAGTTTTTTGTTATTTTGTGCATGGTGTAACTCAAAAATCCAAAAAAAAAAAAAAATAATGTTGCATTTTATATTTCCGTTATAAGTTTTCTTTAGAATACTAATTCTAGAAATGAAAAAAAATTGAGGTTGTTTCTCCTTTAGGTAATTAATATCTAGGACTTAAAATGGATTATTTTTATGTTTCCTTTAGTATATTAGGACCAAAATTAAAAAAAAAAAAAAAGAGAATTTTACTTTTAGTACTTCTCTAAAAGCTTTCCTTAAGGTGTTAATTTCAAAACCCAAAAAGTAATTTTCTTTTGAGGTGTTTCTTTGGAAAATTAGTGGAAAAAAAATTCTTTTAATTTTCATTAGACTTTAGGATATGTACATAGAAAAAAAAACTTTATTTTTAGTTTATCATTAGAATTCCTGCTTTAGGCAATCAAA
>NW_017676245.1:4852-39902 GCF_001879085.1 Nicotiana attenuata | reverse complement strand
CGTAAGGCGAGGTGAGTTTGAGAGATATTAAAATGAGAGAGTCTTATTGGTGAAAACCCTCACGGGCACTGTAAGGCGAAAAGTGAGATCTTTCAGTTGGGCAAATGAAAGAAGTCTGTGGTTGAAGGTTGTTTGAAACATGGCAAAACAAGCAAGGTTTGAGTTTGGCGAGAGTCGGGCGTGAAAGTATGAGACAACAAATGTGGTAACTGATAATTGATTGGTTGGACAGACTAGGCTGGAATCCAAAATGCATGGCACGATCAATGGAATCAGCCTTTCCGCTTAGATAAGTCTTGTCCCTTTTCTCATCATTACAACTCATTCGTTTTCATAATTTTTCTATCCTCAAAACCTTCGAGGTCATTGCATTTCATTCTCTTGAAGTCTGTCTATAAGATGTTTTAGTGTCAGTTCTATTCAAAACAACAGAAGGATGTCAAAGCTAACTACCAGCTTCCCAGCTAGATGGCACAACAAGGTGGGGACATGTCACAAGAGAGTAAAACATGAAGGACCAATGAAAATCAGTGGAATAATCAGATGGTTGTGAGAGAGAAGCAAGGTTCACAAGAAGGGAACAGAAACACCAAACAGTGATATGAGGTAAAACATGTGGGTCATCAAGATCAGAGGGTTGAAAGTCAATTGGGAAATCGTGACAAGTCAAAGCAAGTCCAAAGAAGCAAGTCAGAGCAAAGTCGGAAACGGGAGCATGGCCAACAAGAATGCCAGCAGCTAACCACCATTTTACATTAACAAATTTTTCTTTGATTGGAACAGGGGCAGAAATTTTCTTTGTTGTTTATTTTGTTGAAGTCAGGCGCCCACCTGGAGAACAAGGGAATACATTTCAAGTTCAGCAATCAGGCGCCCACCTGGAGAACAAGGGAATACATTTCAAGTTTCAGCAATCAGGCGCCCACCTGGAGAACAAGGGAATGCATTTTACATTTCGGCAGTCAGGCGCCCACCTGGAGAACAAGGGAAGTGCAATTCAATTTTAGCTTTAATTTTTAATATTTGATAACATGCTGTATCCAGTTACCAAACTGGAGCAGAAAATTTTCTTTGTTTGTTTATTTTGTCGCACTCAGGCACCCACCTGGAGAACAAGGGGAATACATTTCAAATTTCAGCAATCAGGCGCCCACCTGGAGAACAAGGGAATACATTTCAAATTTCGGCAGTCAGGCGCCCACCTGGAGAACAAGGGAAGTGCAATTCAAGTTTAGCTTTAATTTTTAGTAATAATATGCTGTATCCAGTTGCCAAACTGGGGCAGAAATTTTCTTGGTTGTTTATTTTGTTGCAGTCAGGCGCCCACCTGGAGAACAAGGGAATACATTTCAAATTTCAGCAATCAGGCGCCCACCTGGAGAACAAGGGAATACATTTCAAATTTCAGCAATCAGGCGCCCACCTGGAGAACAAGGGAATGCATTTTACATTTCGGCAGTCAGGCGCCCACCTGGAGAACAAGGGAAGTGCAATTCAAGTTTAGCTTTAAATTTTAGTAATAATATGCTGTATCCAGTTGCCAAACTGGGGCAGAAGTATTCTTTGTTGTTTATTTTGTTGCAGTCAGGCGCCCACCTGGAGAACAAGGGAATGCATTTCAAGTTTCAGCAATCAGGCGCCCACCTGGAGAACAAGGGAATGCATTCTAAATTTCAGCAGTCAGGCGCCCACCTGGAGAACAAGGGAATGCATTTTAAATTTCAGCAGTCAGGCGCCCACCTGGAGAACAAGGGAAGTGCAATTCAATTTTAGCTTTAATTTTTAATACTTGATAATATGCTGTATCCACTTACCAAACTGGGGCAGAAAATTCTTTTCTTTTGTTGTTTGTCTATCTTTGAAATCAGGAGCCCGCCTGAAGAACAGAGGCGTTTATTTTCAAGTTGTCACTGCAGTCAGGAGCCCACCTGGAAAATGGACACATGTTTCAAGTAATCAAGCATCATTCGGAGGAGTGGCAGCAATATCGCCAATCACAATGCAAGACAACAACAGAAATACCACCGGAAGATTACAAGATACAAATTCAAGGCAACACAAGAACAAGTTAGAAGACGTAGATAGGACCCTCTTGTAATTCGTAGATCATAGCTTAGGTTAGCTTCTTTTCATTTTGACATGGTGTAATAAGGAGGTCAGCGAGCAGTAGCAACAGCAACAGCAGAAAGTCACAGCTCTTGGTAGCCCCAGCTACCAGACATTCCCGAACTACACTGACCTGATTCCTGTTTAGCCCAGGATATGTAGGCAACCTTTGAAGCAGGGTGCGGTCAACCCTTTCAAAAATGCTTCACACGGAATATGCAAACGGGCAAAAATTGCTCATTTCCGCTCACTGGTCTTTGCACGAAAACTCTTTGTGTTTCCGGGCAAAGAGGGGCAGCTGTGAGCACGTGATTTTTGCCCTAAGCAATAATTCCCAAAAATTTCAAATAAAACAATTTCTTTAGTATTTCGTAATTTTTCGTGAAGTTTGTGTTATTTTCTGTTAATTGTTTGCATTTATTTGTGCATTTTAATTCATATGAAAATATAAAAAAATACAAACACTTGGCATTTGCATTTAGAATTTAATTTCACATTTTTAGGATTAATTAGTAGTTGAGTTATTTTTAGGAAGAGGAAAATAACAAAAATAGTCCAGTTTTGCATTTTTTAATTGTTGAATTTGCCCTGAACTAGTTTTTAAACGTCTTTAGGAAATAGTTTAACTTTTAAATATACTAGGTCTTTATTTTTGCATTTTTATTAAGTCAGAAAATATAAAAAAAATATATATAAACAAATGAAAACAAAAACAAAACAAGAATAAATAAAAGAATAAAAAGAAACTAAAATAAAGAAGCATAGGGCTGGCCAACATTGGGCCATTTTTGTTCAGGCACTCAAGCCCAAACCCCAACCCCCTTCCAAGCCAATCCTAGCCCAAACGCCCAAGATGAAATCCCAAAAATCCGGCAAAAATTAAGCCCAGTCATAGCCAACCCGGTCCAGCCTCCACACCCTACCAAAACGACCCCGTTTTCCCCAATTTAATCACAACCCTCGATTCTTTTGATCCAACGGACGAGAACTGCCTAGGTTTTGAGATATAAATATGTCCTAACACTACCCTACCCCCCTCAGACCCCCTCACCCTCCCGTCTCTCTCACCTGTTCATCAGAGACCCTTAACCTCGTCGTCCTCCGCCGCTTGCCGCCGGCCGGAAATCGCCTCCGCCGGCGGCGATCATCCAAACCACCTGAAAATTACACCACCGCTTCATCTCATCCTCCTCGTCACGAATCCAGCCTTATTTCTCCTTGAATCCCACCCCAAAGCTTCGAATATTAGATCAAAGTTTTCCGGCCATGACACAACTCCGTCCAAACCACCCCAAATTAACACCACATAACCGCCTTCACCTACTCTACCTAATTCCCCAGACCTCGTCCCTCGAATCAATGCCGAATCCTTCGAATAACGGTTTAAAGTTTTCCGGCCATGACATCAGTTGTCCCAAATTAACCCAAATTCACACCACAGAACCGTCTGAACCTCCTCTACCCAACCCCATTGCCACTTGTCTCGAATCTGCCCGGAACATTACAAACTCTGAATCCCAAATTCCGGCAGAACCCTAACTCAGAAATCTTGGGGATTTTGGACCGTAATTTCCCTAATCACGTGTTTTCTTTTGAAAACACACGATTAGGGATGTTACGTGTCAAGAATCCCGGAGGATTCAAACAACAATAGCTGGTCAGAGTTCGCCCCATAGTCAGTCGAATGCTCAAAATTAGTAAGTTTTGTTCGATTCTGTTTTAACTCTGTTCAGTATGCTCTTGTTTAAATCTGTTTGGATAGTCTTTAATTCTTTAGGGCACTTTTGGTTTCAATTTTTTCTTCAGTGTTTGATCCTTTATTGTTATTATTGGTTAGTGGTAATTAATTAGTTTAGTTTAGTTTAATTCAATAATTGCATTAGTAATTCCATGTTCAGGATCTAGCTTAAGTTTTGTTCTTCATGTCAATACTGTTCCCAGTATACATATACGTTTTAAGTGGTCTGATTTTAGGTTCAGTTAGTCGACTCATAATTGTTTACTGCAATTTGATTTTAATTGTTCCAACCTCTTGATTAGCTAATTTGTCTAGTTTGATTAGCCCTAGAAATAGATTGTTTGGTTATAGCTGATGGACTAGTTTAACTTGGTCAGTAATTTCAGGGGATGCTAAGGGTAGTTTAGGCATGGAAAAGGGTAGTTTAATCAGATTTGGTAATTGTTGAAGTAAAGCAAGGGTAGAATAGGAATTGTAATGGGTATAGAACCTTCTAGGATGGACTATAGTGCAGATTTCAGTAAACTTAGGGTAGTTACTTGTGTAACAAGTCAGAAAATAAAGGGTAAAAATAGAATTAAAATAGGGACTAATGGGTAAAGGGAAAATCTGAAGTTGGACCCTAAGTTCATCTATAAATAGGCATTCATTTGCCTTGATTCACAAGTTTTTGAGGCCTAAAATTCCCCCCCCCCCCCAAAAGTACTCTTCAGTTCCCAGATTTGAAAGTAGAAATTCAAACCTTCAAAATCCAAAAACAATAGAAATCTAATAGAAAAATCCAAAATAAGTTACTGTTACATTAGTGTTACTTAGGTCATTTTCAGATTTGATCATTAAATTCAATTCTCTAGCTCGTATAGGATGAAAGATACTTGAATTTCCTTGGGTTTTGTTCAATATTTGAGGATTGAAGACAGTTTGAGTCATCTAGGCAGTGAATTTGGGAGAGTCGAGTCAACTGTGAGCTTAGTTTGAGTGTTTGCTTTCCTGTGTTCATTTCTGGGTATTTGGATGCTGTTTTGGGGTTGATTCATCAGTTTCATTTGGTTTAAAATATTTCTGGAATTGCTGAGTCACTTCTGGGCTGAAAAATTGGTTGTGTTGATTGCTGTGTTACTGTTGGATTACCCTTGCGGATTCTCTGAGCTCTGCTGATCCTCTCTTCTTCTTCCCCCATTCTGTTCACCAGGTACACACACTTGGACTCCAAAATTGATGTAGTATCGAGATTGGGCATGAAACGAAAATATTCAGCTGATTGTTTGCTAGACGATGCATTTGTAATTAAGTAGATATTAATGATATCTACTGCATAATGAAGTCGCTTAAATCTATGTTTAAATGAAACTCGGACTGTGTAATTTGTACCTAACGGGACTGTTTTGAACTGATTGTGGCGATCAGCTGTAGAATTAGTATAGTTTGGTACTGGTTTCAATTTAGCACTCTGTTAAACATAGAAAATCAGAATAGGTTTGAATTCATAATTGATTGAGAGATCAGCCCATTTCAATCTCCATTTCAAAGCTAAAGTGTGCTTTTCAAACAGTTTTTTGTATTACAGTAGTTAATATCAGCATACTAGTTTAGATGTCATCTGTTTCGCTTCCTTAAGCTCATTATTTCAACATAAAAAAAATAATTGCATGTCAGCGGTTAATATCAGTAGTTTTACTTAAATTAAATCATGCATCATCAACTGGACTGATTTAAATTAATTAACCCTTTTGTGAGAGTTCTTAGAGTTGTATAATAGCCTATTCCCAGGACATTTGGGCCTCAAGAGGTTTGATGCGAGGGCCCAAGTCCATGCTAAGTCCCCTCACGTTTGGACTTGGGCCTAGGCCTGACTGGCAGCTTGTTAGCAGAGCATGGGTATAGTACTCCTTCGTTGGGCTCACCTCAGAGCCCAATGGGTGGCCTCGACACAGAATTACCATTCGATTTATTTCTGTTCAATAACAAACTTTAGGACTTTTCTTGTGCTGTTAGAGATGAATGAAAATATAGTTGCTTTAGGATTGCCCTTCAATGAATAAAATTACGCGGGCCTCGCCAAATTGCGGGGGCTTCGATAACGGTTTATAAAAACTTAGATTTCGGGATAGGCCGCTTAGCGAATTTCACGGCCCTCCCCAAAGGCAATAACGCGTTAGCCCCATTAAGCGCGTATTTTAATAAAGTTACCTCCCTAAACTCGGGTGCACATTTATGTGACTCAAATCCAAATCTCAACGAAGTCGAAATGTGTTAACAATCACGGGTGCACTGGTGCGACGTGGTTCGAGACGCATTTTCACGACGTCGCAATTCTTGTTAAAAGACATAAAATAAAAGCGGTTAAAATAAAAGGCACATAGGTTAGAATATGTTTTAAAATCAGATAAAAGCAAATACAACAGTTGAGCGACCGTGCTAGAACCACGGAATCCGGGAATGCCTAACACCTTCTCCCGGGTTAACAGAATTCCTTATCCGAATTTCTGGTTCGCGGACTGTTAACAGAGTCAATAATTTCCTCGGTTCGGGATTCAACCGGTGACTTGGGACACCATTAATCTCCCAAGTGGCGACTCTGAATATTAATAACAAATCCCGTTCCGATTGTCCTTCAATTGGAAAAACTCCTTTACACCCTTCCGGGGGTGTAAGTAAAATGGAGGCGTGACAGTCTTGAAATTCATCAAATGGACGTTAAGACGGCCTTCTTGAATGGAGATTTGGAGGAAGAATTCTACATGGAACAACCTGAAGGGTCTGTGGTTCCAGGTAAAGAAAAGAAGGTCTGTAGACTTGTTAAGTCCCTTTACGGACTAAAATAAGCAACCAAACATTTGACCAAACAATTTTGTCAAATGGTTTTAAGATAAATGAATGTGATAAATGTGTGTACATTAAAAATGTTCCAAATCACATAGTCATTGTTTGCTTATCTGTGGATGATATACTGATAATAAGTAATGACATTGCCAACATAAATGCTACTAAGCGTATGCTAACTAGCAAGTTTGATATGAAGGACTTGGGAGTTGCTGATTTAATTCTGGGGATTAAGATCCATAATACTCCTCAAGGTCTGGCATTGTCACAATCTCATTATATTAAGATAGTACTTCAAAAATTCAAGCACTTGGGCTTTAAAGTTGTAAAGACTCCAATTGACGTGTATCTTCAATTAGCAAAGAACAAATGCCAAAGATATCACAATTGAATTATGCTTGTGTGTTGGGATGCTTAATGTACATCATGAATTGTACACGACCAGATATAGCTTGTGCTATAAGTAAATTGAGTCGATATACGAGCAATCCAGGTCAATCTCATTGGATGGCACTGAAACGAGTTTTGGGATATTTAGAACATACCCAGAACTTTGCTTTGCACTACAGTAAATATCCTGCAGTGATTGAGGGATACTGTGATGCAAATTGGATCACCGGTTCAACTAATTATAAGTCCACAAGTGGATATGTATTCACTATTGGTGGAGGAGCAGTATCTTGGAAGTCATCCAAACAAAATTGTATTGCCCGCTCTACAATATAGGCTGAATTCATGGCCTTAGATAAAGCCAGTGAAGAAGCTGAATGGCTCCGGAATTTCTTGGAAGACATTCTATTTTGGCCCAAACCGCTGGCACCAATGTGCATACATTGCGATAGTCAAGCGGCAATTGGAAGGGTTGGGAGCGTTATGTATAACGGTAAATCTCGTCATATACGACGAAGATATAAAATCGTTAGGCAATTACTCTCTAGAAGAATTATCACGATTGACTATGTAAAGTCAAGTGATAATGTGTCGGATCCACTTACAAAAGGCCTAACTATAGAGGTAGTTGAGAAACCATCAAGGGGAACAGGACTATGGCCGAGAACAAGTCATAGTGGCGGTAACTCTACCTAGAAGATCGGAGATCCCAAGATCTAGGTTCAAGGAGATCAAACAAAGTCATTAATGACGGTTCAACATTATCAACTAAACTCTTGGTCCATTCTCGTGATGAGACAATGTTCAGTACCAAGGATATAGCATTAAGGCTTTTTAATGATTTCTAAATTTGATACGGGGTATATCAAATTGTCACAACCCGGATTTCCCACCCTCGGGAGTCGTGATGGCGCCTACTAATGAGAGCTAGGCAAGCCAACTCTTAATTACCTTTACCATTAACCAATTTACCTCTTTTAGCAATTATCAGCAATAATATAAAAAGCAACGAAATTAAATAATAAGCGGAAGTCTTAAATAATGAAAAACTGAATAGAAATGCAGAAAATTCAACATAAGCCTCTACCCAAGACTGGTGTCACAATACTCACGAACATCTAAGAATACTAAATACAATGTGTGAAAGAAATATATCTGTTTGTCTCGAATACAATGAGATAACAGTCTAAAGTAAAAGATAGGGGAGACGCCAGGCCTGCGGACGCCTGCAAGGCTACCTTGGTGTCTCGCTGGACTGAAGGCCTGCTCCCACGCTACTGCTGCTGTTGTCCAAAACCTGGATCTGTGCAAAATAGCACAGAGTGTAGTATCAGCACAACCGACCCCATGTGCTGGTAAGTGCCTAGCCTAACCTCGGCGAAGTAGTGACGAGGCTAGGACCGGACTACCAATTAAACCTGTGCAGTTATATAATATACATCGGAAAGTAAAGCATGAATAAACAAGTAAAGATGGGAGGGGAAAACATGCTGCGGGGGTATACCAGTATTAACAGTAAATCCAAAGTAACAGTCTAAGGGCGGCTTAGAATTTACAGGGAACAAAGAAACTAATATCCAAAATAAACACACTTGTATCAATAATTGTTGCGGCGCGCAACCCGATCCCAATATATAACAACACTGTTGCAGCGTGCAACCCGATCCATATCATTTAGCATTGTTGCGGCGTGAAACCCGATCCACAAATATCATTGTTGCAGCGTGCAACCCGATCCATATCATTTAGCGTTGTTGCGGCGCGCAACTCGATCCACAAATATCATACAATGCACGGCATCACCCTTCGTGCTTTATCGCTCTTCCTCGCCCAAACAACAATCACAAATAAGGGGCAAGAAAGTAAACAAATAATGATAGAAATCCCGGCAAGGGAATGCAATTAAACAATTAAATCCCGGCAAGGGAACAATATCAATAAATTTCCATGTCCCGGCAAGGGAGAAAATCAACAAAACAACAAAACGTCCCGGCAAGGGAATAAACCAATAAGTCTTTCTCTTTCTTTCACTTTCATCTCATACTTCACATTATCACTTGAGCCAACGCTCCAAGGATTTAAATATCTCATATACCTTCACAATTTGTATTTCAACTCGAGCCAATGCCCCACGAAGTTCAAAGATCACAATTTCCTTTCACATACTTTTTACAACATATAGAAATCATCAATTAAGTATGGAAGCTGTAACAAAACCAGGATATTCGCAATATAAGGACTCAGGTCATGCTAGACACCAATGCAATAGATAATCGTCACCATGATTATACATCGTACTCGACAATTAGCAAGTAGCAAATAAGACGCAACTCCTATTCCCTCAAGCTAAGGTTAGACCAACACTTACCTCAACTTCCACGGCCAAATCAATCCACAACAACCGCTTTCCCTCTCGAATTCGGCTCCAACTCAATCAAATCTATACAATAATGACTTCATAGTATCAATATATGCTAAACAAATCAAATCCAATGCCTAATTATAGATTTCCAAGCTTTCTTCCCAAAATCCCAAAAATCGTCCCCGGGCCCGCTTGGTCAAAACACGAGGTTCGGACCAAATTCATATCCCCCATTCATCCACGAGCCCGAATATATAATTTGTTTTCAAATTCGAACCCAAAACGAGGTCTAAATCAAGAAAAAGTAAAAAGCCCTAACTCTACCCAATTTCCCCAATTTTTACCCTAAATTACATGTTTTAGGCTTAGGAATTCAACCAACATTGATGGAAAGTGAAGGAAACGAGTTAAGATTTACTAACCCAAGAAGTTTTGATGAAGAATTGCTTCAATGGTCGCCCAAGAGCTTGGAGAAGAAAGGTTTTGGTGAAAACTTGGTGAAATCCCGTAATGGTTCTGTTTTGGGGTTTTAAAAATAATTGGGCAAAATTGCCCTTCGCGTTCCCTGAAGGAAGGTCGCGTTCGCGAAGGGTAGACTTGACAAACCATCGCGTTCGCGATAGGGAGAGTGCGAACGCGAAGAGAAAAGCTGGGGGGGGGGGTCCAGGATTTGTTTTACGCGAACGCATGGGCTATCACGCGAACGCGACGAAGGAATCTGGCAAACTACGCGAACACGGTCAAGGGTATGCGATCGCCAAGAGGAAAAGATGGCTAAGCCCTCAGGGTCAAATAACACTACGCGATCGCGAGGGGATTGATGCGAACGCAATGAAGGAAAAACATAAAGCTTCGCGAACGCGGAAGAGGCGTCGCGGACGCGAAGAACAAAGGAACCTGCAACTGCTGAAGCCATTTTCTGCAATTTTTCTAAGTCCGAAACCACTCCGAAACACTTCCGAAACACTCCCGAGCCCTCGGGGCTCCTAACCAAACACATGCACTAACTCAACAACATCCTACGAACTTAACCGTGCGATCAAATCGCCAAAATAACATCAAAAATAATGAATCAAACCTCAAAATCACTAGTTTTTCTTCAAACTTTATGAACTTTCAAATTTAGAGTTTTAAGTCCGAAACACGTCAAACGACGTCCAATTTCACCCAAACTTCACAGAAATATCTTAAACCACATATAAGACCTGTACCGGGCGCCGGAACCAAAATACGAGCCCGATACCAACATGTTCTAACCAATTTTCATTTCAATTTTCTTCATAAATTTCAGAAAAACAATTTTACTCAAAAATTCATTACTCGGGCTTGGGACCTCGGAATTCGATTCCGGGCATACGCACAAGTCCCATATTTTCCTACGGACCCTCCGGGACCGTCAAATCATAGGTCCGGGTCCGTTTACCCAAAATGTTTACCGGTGTCAAATTTACTCATTTTAATATCAAATTTTAGGGTTTATCACAGAATTTCATATTTAAGCTTTTCGGCTACGCGCCCGGACTGCGCACGCAAATCGAGGCAACTACAAATGAGGTTTTCAAGGCCTCGGAAGCACGGAATGAGTAAGAAAACAGGTGATGACCCTTTGGGTCGTCACACAAATAGTGTATCTACGGGATGACACGTTTAGGAATCACCTATGTAAGTGTGAAGTGTTAGCCGCTTCAAGTAGAACTTTGTAAGGCCAGTTCTCTACGCACTTATGAAACCAGGCGGTGTTCATAGCTGAAACGAACACAACAATGAGATCCAAAGACGGTTAAGGTTTGGTTGTATGACTTATGGTTGTCTAGGTATACACCAAAGTTCGACGGCTCAAAGATATCAAATCTACCGGTTGATCGAGTATATCCGACATAAGTTCACTATGCAAAGTTCAAAAGGAAACCTACTTATCCAGATGCAATTAATCCTTGCTTGCGAATCATACATTTTTTCATGCATATTTCCATGATATATCCATTCCCCATTCATGTGGTGGATTGTTGGGTTTTAAGCATTAATGTCGCTTAAAAGAGGGTGATTGGGAAATAGAGGGAAAATGAAATTTTTAAGTGAAATTTTAAGTCCCCCCCCCCCCCCCGATGAAGGAATAATGTCCCTCCCCTCCCCCCCCCCCCCCCCCCCCGATGGAAGGAATAATGTCCCATATTGGAAGAGGAAGAGGTTTGTAATGGGTATATAAGCAATTGCTCTTCTTCTAGCTCTTAAAGAGTTGAGAAGAAGGCAAGCCTCGCGTCGTCATCGTCGTCGCTCGCTCGGCTCGGCTTCGCCTTCGCCTTCGGATTCGGATTTAGTCAAATGATTGATTGATTAATTTTTTGGGCCAAATTTATTTGTTAATAGTAAATATTAACAAAATAAAATTAAATATCCGTTTTAATAATAAAATATTAATATTAAATCCAAGAATATTAATATTAAAATCCAACCGTTTTCATTTTTCCGTTTTCTCTTTTGGTAACAGAAAATTAACTACCCTTTTCAATTTTTCCTCCTTATTTTCCCTCTTTATTGTTGAGTAAATAGCCATTTATGTTATGTCATTTATGCTGTGGCCGTTTTGCATAAACAACCATTTTGAAGAGTTGCACCTCTTTAGATTTCAGCCCAACATTAGCTATAAATGCAAGTTCATTCTCTCATAATTTCAATACAATTTTTTAAGTTTCTCCTCCTTCTTCTGCATTGTTTTGACTTCAAAGAAAGCAAGAGTAAGTGTGATTTGGTACCGAACTTTGTGTTCGCTGAAACACTGAGGTTAGAAGTACCACTACACCAATGTGTAATTCGTTCTATCCTGGGAGGAAATAATAGATAACCTTGGGTACTAGGAGAGGATTAAATTCCTTAAGGAAACACTCTGAATTTAGTGGGCTCGGGTTAACTTTTTGTTTCTTTACATTCTCTGTTTATATGTTATTCTGTTTTTCCAGAATTAGTTTACAAATACAGATTACTAACATGGCATTGTATACGCTCACTTTCAGTGAACAGGTTGTACACGCCTCTCTATAACAGTCTTGTTTGTTTGTTTGTTCTTTACTTGTTGTTGTGATTGATTATTACAGATTTATAACTACGTTTAACATTTAGGTCTTCTTTATTATAGACAAATATAACCCCCCAAAATCAAAATTCCCAATTTTTATGTTATAAAAGATAAAAAAATATTTAAATTTAAATATGGCATAATACAAAAAGTTTCCAAATTATGTTTTAATTTCTCATTTTCCTAGTTAACAAGTGTTTTTGACATTCCAGATTTCTAATTGGAACTAACAAACTTTATTAAAATTATGTGTCCAATAAACATTATTAAGTTTCTTTTTTTTTGGTTATTATAGAATAGTGAAAACATAAATGTTTGTAAGGTTGTTTTAGAAAAGTGGCGTCTCTCATTCTCTCTGTGTACATTCAATTGTACGTAGGATGGGAAGAATGGAGATAGGATTCGCTCATACTCGCTAGCTGTGTATCCGGGAATGGCCCTCTAGAGTTGTTAAATTTTTATAGCATATTTGATCAAGCGTTAAAAATCAGATTATTTTAAAAAGTATTTTTTTTTTTAATAAAAGCCCTTATAGTGTTGAGCAGCAATTAGTAATTACTAAACTTTTAAAAAGTACTTCTAATTGTATTTTTCTCATAGAAAATTATTTTTTTCTACTTCTAAAAATTATTTCTGCTCCTACTCAGAAGTACTTTTTTTTTTCCCTTCCAAAAGCTTAGTCAAATATCTTAGCTTAGGAAAAACGAATATTTGCCAAAAAAAAAAAGCTTGGCCAAACAGACTATTAGCTAGGGGTTTGGATATAGATTTGGTTGAAATATATAAAAAAAAAAAAAAAAAAAGTTTTTGAAGATGATTTGAAAAATTCTTTTTTAAAGTTGAAATCTGTGTTCGGACATGCATTTTACTTGAAAAGAATGTGAAGTTTGTGAGTAGAAAACTTCAAAAACTACTTTAAAACTGTTTTTGGATTTGAAGTTTTGTTTTCAAAATCTGTCAAACATAGCTATAAACAAACAAATATTTGAAAATAAAATTGGAAAAGAACTCCCAAATTCTGTGGTCAAATGGAGCTGAGAGTCCATGAATTGTAGTTGGGAGACCAAGACTAGGTCTGTCTTTTGAAGTTAGTACTATTACCTTTGCTGAATTGCTCACTCTTTCTTTATTCAAATGTTAAATAGTCAAGCAATAGAAGTCGCCCACGAAAACAGACAAGATTGGTCTCATGAGAATGATTGCAAATACAGCTTTCTCGGAAATTAATTACTATAAATTTTGCCTCGTGGAATATCTCGACTAGTTTATTTGCAAAAGAAATCCTAAGCACATTCATAAACCTTTTTAATTAAATGATAATTAAGGACTCAATCAACATCAACATTAACCACAGAAGATTATAGTAGAATAGATAGGATCCCTTCGCTCTTAATTAGATATCTCGAATTCGAACTTTACGAATAAAAAAAATCTTGATAGGAAGCATTTTCCTCCTTAATGGACTTTACGCGACTCGAATCAGAAGCAGTGGCGAAGCCACATGGTCATAAGGCTGGTCAACTGACTACTCTTCGTCGAAAAATTGTACTGTGCGCATATGTAAAATATTACGTTTTAGAGGTATATAACACATACTGAACACCCTTTGTCGGAAATTTTTTCACTTCTTTTAAATTTGAACACCCTTGGAGAAATTTTTAGCTTCGCCACTAATCACAAGTACTTCTTTTCTTTCTTTACCCTACCTCTTCTTTTTTCCTGCTATCTTCATCCCTTTTTCCCTGTCCTTTCCTTTCTTTTTAACATAAGATTACCTTTCTCATGTTTCTATCATGTCTTTTATTGAAGAATCTGAGAAGCTCAAGGTGTGTGTGTATTGGATTTGAATTATGTAATAGACAACAATTTTTATTATATCAGTGCTAATCTAACTAATTAATATTATCCCTATTTAATTTATTAACTCACATTTATTATTAACATTTATTCATACAATTAAGTTTTATGTAATTTGCCACAGTTTATATTCACTTTTTAACGAAGATTTGGTTATCCTCGTTTTTATTGATCTATTGTTAGATTAATTTCAGCTTGTAATAGCAAATGCACTACCTAGTACACCTAGTGGCACTTTCTTATGCATATTAACTAGTCATAATAGCATGTGGCACCCAGTTTTAGGACTGATAACTGAAAAATAGCCAGCATTCACAAGGTAATTGAAAAATAGTCACTATTTTATGCAGAGATAAAATCAGGACAAAAATTTCGTAGTTGAAACACGGAAAGTTCCAGCATATTATGGAGCTCATGCGTATAGACTTCCAATATATTATTTTGGAACTCCAGCACATTATGCTGAAATCGTATATGTAAAAAATTCGAACTCTAGCATATTGTGCTGGATTTTTTTTGGAATTTTAACGGTATTTTGTTCAGATTTTATTTTTAAAGTGACTAGTCATATTTCAATTATTTTTGAAGTGAGGCTAATATTCAATTAGCATCTGATTATTTCTGATTTCTTCCCATTACTATATCCATATTTGGTGCACCTAGCATATTCATTATAATTCGTTTATTAAAAAAGGAGTGGAAAACTAGAAAACAGTACTGCCGTCACCTTTTTACAGCAGACAACATTCTTAGTTTGTACATACGCGGTAAACTGGAATAGCATATATGAACTATGCTTTCTTATTTTATTTTATTTTACCATTTGACCTCAAGACTTTATAATGCTTTCGCACCTCGATCGGCCGTTTCACCTGAATATCATGTATATATATATATATATATAGTCTTCCCATATCTCTTCATCAATTCATTAATTTGTTTCATATCCTAAATATACAAAAACAACAACTACTATATACTATGGCTTTCAAGATTACCTTGAAAGCTATAATACCAAGTTGTTTCAAGGACGTTAAGATTGATGTACTTCCTTTAGAGGACAAGAATAATATTGTTCAAGTTTCTAAAAATAGTAATACTAATTGTGGTCATTCAAGGCTAGCTCTTTCAGATATAAGTGATCTTGGATCATCACTTTCTATAAGTGATCTCTCATCAAATGCCGTAATTGGATCTAACCTTCATATTTTCACACATTCTGAACTCAAAGTTATGACAAGTAACTTTTCGTCCTCTAATTTTCTTGGAGAAGGTGGATTTGGTCCTGTGCATAAGGGATTCATTGATGATAAAATTATGCCTGGTTTAAAAGCTCAACCTGTTGCTGTTAAACTTCTGGATTTGGAAGGTTCTCAGGGCCACATAGAATGGCTGGTGAGCAAATATATTACTTTCCCTTTGTTTTAATTTATGTGTTTTAGTTTCCTTTTTAGTCTGTTTTAAAAAAGAATGTTTCTTTCTATATTTACTATTCCCTCCTTTCACATTTACTTGTCCACTATACTAAAAATATATTTTCACTTTTACTTGTTAATTTTAGCAACAAGAGAAGACCATATTTTTTTCCTGTTTTACCCTAATTATATTTAATTACTCATTTTTAAATTATTTCCCAAGACTTCTCAAAATACTATTATTATTATCGGTACTATACTAAAATATGCACGTCATCTATTATTTCTTAAGGGGCATGCAAGGTCCACCGTGGACAAATAAAAACGTACGGAGAGAGTAACTTTTAACTCTAACATTTCACATGACATATTAAGACCACACGATTCAAGGGATTTTGGTATATTCCACACTTTTTTAATTGTAAAACACAAAAGGCTTTCTTCCTTTTTTTTTAAACTCTGTAATTAGTCAAACTAAGAGAATGAAACGCATGAAGTATAATTTTTTTTTTTTTTTTTTGTCATTTTGAGCCCTGAAATATTGTCTCTTTTCTACTAAGTTCGTTCCAATAACTAATACTAGTTTCATACTTGTTGTGTTTTCAGACTGAAGTAGTGTTACTTGGGCAATTGAGGCATCCTAATCTAGTGAAATTGATTGGTTATTGCTGGGAGGATGAGCAAAGGCTTCTTGTTTACGAGTACATGGCAAGGGGAAATCTGGAGAACCAATTATTTAGAAGTATGATCTCATATTCTTATAGTAGTAGAATATCAACAATTTTGTGAATAATTTATTCTCCATTTAAAAGCTTTTACTTTCTTTTTTCCAAAATAAAAAATAAAATAAAAAATAAATCATGTTCTACCTTCTAATATTATATATGGACATCTCACCAGTAGTTGAGAAAACAAAATATTTGGCTCCTTTTAAGCTAAACATCATTTTTTTTATGAAGTAACCTAAATAACCGCCCACTCAACCGGTTAAACAGAAACTAGTGTATAAACAGTGCCGGCTGACGTATATATGGGTATAATTCATATATAATATATGTATAACCATATATAAACAGTATATAGTTAATCTATGTATACTGGTTAGGAAAAGTGAAGAGTAAATCCGACCGGCCATTTTGTGTAAAGACCTCATCATTTTTGTGACTGACTGCAGGATGTTCGAGTAGCTTGCCATGGCTGACCAGAATGAAGATTGCAGTAGATGCTGCAAAGGGGCTAGCTTTCTTGCATGGGGAAGAAAAACCAGTAATCTACAGAGACTTTAAGGCTTCCAACATCCTCTTAGACTCGGTAATAATTTATCATCGTTAGAATTTACTCTCTATTTTAACATCCTTTTTAGACCATTCTATTATAAGAGACTATAAAATTAATATTTGAATTGTATATCAGGATTATACGGCTAAACTTTCTGACTTTGGACTAGCAAAGGATGGTCCAGAAGGTAGTGATACGCATGTCACAACTCGTGTTATGGGCACTTATGGATATGCTGCTCCCGAGTATATGATGACAGGTAAATTTGTCCATACTTGGGTCTGTCTTTTACAATAGTGACGGACTTAGTTTTAAGTCATATGTGCTCATCTATTTTATTAAATATTTAAAGTTGCTGGTAATTGTTAGTAAACTGTAGTTGTAAAATAATTCTGGAGAAAATAAAATAACATAAACACAAATATAAACGAAATAAAAGTTAATCCGAACCCACTGAATTCACAGTGTTTCCTTAAGGAATTTAATCTCCTCCTAGTACCCAAGGTTATGGATTATTTCCTCCCAGGATAGAACGAATTACACACTGGTGTAGTGGTACTTCAAACCCTAGTGTTTCAGCGAACACAAAGTTCGGTAGCAAATCACACTTATTGTTGCTTTCTTTGAAGTTAAAACAATGCAAAAGGAGGAGAAACTCAGAAAATCGTATGGAAATTCTGAGAGAATGGACTTGTATTTATAACCAATGTTGGGCTGAAATCTGAAGAGGTGCAACTCTTCAGAATGACTATTTATGCAAAACGGCCATAGCATAAATGCAATAACATAAATGGCTATTTACTCAACAATAAAGAGGGCAATTAATTTTCTGTTACAAAAATAGAAAACAGAAAAATGGAAACGGTTGAATTTTAATATTAATATTCTTGGATTTAATATTAATATTTTGTTATTAAAATGGATATTTAATAACATTTCTGTTAATATTTGCTATTAACAAACAAATTTAGTCCAAAAAATTAATCAATCGATCGATCATTTGATAAAATCCGAATCCGAATCCGAAGCCGAAGCCGAGCCGAGCGAGCGAGCGACGACGCGAGGCTTGCCTTCTTCTCAACTCTTTAAGAGCTAGAAGAAGAGTAATTGCTTATATACCCATTAAAAACCTCTTCCTATTCCAATATGGGATAATGTCCCTTTGTCGGGGGGGGGGGGGGTACTTATAATTCACTTAAAATTTTTATTTTCCTCCATTCCCATTCACCCTCTTTTAAGCATTTAATATACTTAAAACCCCAACAATCCCCTACATGAATGGGGAATGGCTATATCACGGAAATATGCATGAAAAACTGTGTGATCCGCAATCAAGGATTAATTGCATCTGGATAGGTAGGTTTCCCTTTGAACTTTCCGTAGTGAACTTTGTCGGATATACTCAGTCAATCGGTAGATTTGATATCTTTGAACCGCCGAACTTTGGTGTATACCTAGACAACCATAAGTCACACAACCAACCCTTAACCGTCTTTGGTTCTCATTATTGTGTTCGTTTCAGCCATGAACACCGCCTTGTTTCATAAGTGCGTAGAGAACTGGCCTTACAAATTCTCCTCGAAGCGGCTAACACTTCACACTTATATAGGTGATTCCTAAACGTGTTATCCCGTAGATACACTATTTGATATACCCCGTATCAAATTTAGAAATCACTAAAAAGCCTTAGTGCTTTATCCTTGGTACTAAACATTGTCTCATCACGAGAATAGACCAAAATTTTAGTTGACAATGTTGAACCGTCATTAATGACTTTGCTTGATCTCCTTGAACCTAGATCTTGGGATCTCCAGTCTTCTAGGTAGAGTTACCGCCACAATACTTGTTCTCGGCCATAGTCCCATTCCCCTTGATGATTTCTCAACTACCTCTCTAGTTAGGCCTTTTGTAAGTGTATCCGACACATTCACTTGACATTACATAGTCAATCGTGATAATTCCTCTAGAGAGTAATTGACTAACGGTTTTATATCTTCGTCGTATATAACGAGATTTACTGTTCTTCGTCGTATATGACGAGATTTACTGTTATACATAACGCTCTCAGCCCTTCCAATTGCCGCTTGACTATCACTATGTATGCATAATGGTGCCAACGGTTTGAGCCAAAATAGAATGTCTTCCAAGAACTTCCGGAGCCATTCAACTTTTTCACCGGCTTTATCTAAGGCTATGAACTCAGCCTCCAATGTAGAGCGGGCGATACAAGTTTGTTTGGACGATACAAGTTTGTTTGGACGACTTCCAAGATACCGCTTCTCCACCAATAGTGAATACATATCCACTTGTGGACTTAGAATCAGTTGAACCGATGATCCAATTGGCATTACAGTATCCCTCGATCACCGCAGATTATTTACTGTATGCAAAGCAAAGCCCTGGGTATGTTCTAAATATCCCAAAACTCGTTTCATTGGCATCCAACGAGATTGACCTGGATTGCTCGTGTATCGACTCAATTACTTATAGCACAAGCTATATCTGGCTGTGTACAATTCATGATGTACATTAAGCATCCCAGCACACGAGCATAATCCAATTGTGATATGCTTTGGCCTTTGTTCTTTGCTAATGCAAGATTCACGTCAATTGGAGTCTTTGCAACTTTAAATCCTAAGTGCTTGAATTTTTCAAGTATTGTCTTAATATAATAAGATTGTAACAATGCCAGACCTTGGGGAGTTTTATGAATCTTAATCCCCAGAATTAAATCAGCAACTCTCAAGTCTTTCATATCAAACTTGCTAGGTATCATACGCTTAGTAGCATTTATGTTGGCAATATCATTACTCATTATCAGCATATCATCCACATATAGGCAAACAATGACTATATGATTTGGAACATTTTTAATGTACACACATTTATCACATTCATTTATATTAAAACCATTTGACAATATTGTTTGGTCAAATTTTGCATGCCATTGTTTGGGTGCTTGTTTTAGTCTATAAAGGGACTTAACAAGTCTACATACCTTCTTTTCTTTACCAGGAACCACAAACCCTTCAGGTTATTCCATGTAGATTTCTTCCTCCAAATCTCCATTCAAGAAGACTGTCTTAACATTCATTTGATGAATTTCAAGATCATAAACTGCAGCTAACGCTACTAACGTTCGTATGGACGTAATTCTTGTAACAAGAGTGTATGTATTAAAGTAGTCAAGACCTTCTCGTTGTCTATATCCTTTGACTACAAGTCTTGCCTTAAAATTTTCAATAGTGCCATCATCTTTCATTTTCCTCTTAAAGGTCCATTTAGAACCCAACGGTTTATTTCCAGAAGGAAGATCAACCAATTCCTATATATGGTTGTTCAATATGGATTCTATATCACTATTGAGTGCCTCTTTCCAAAAAAATGATTCCGAAGAAGACATAGCTTCTTTAAATGTTCGAGGCTCATTTTCCTATAAGAAAGTCACAAAACCTGGTCCAAATGAAGTAGACGTTCTTTGACGTTTACTACGTCTTGGATCCTCTTGATTAAATATACTTTCTTTTGTTTCTTCCCGAGGTCATTTAGAGCCTTCACCAATCGAATCACATTCCTTTTTATAAGGATATATATTTTCAAAGAACTCAGCATTATCTAATTCTATAACCGTATTATTATGAATGCCGGAATTTTCTAATTTATGAGCCAGAATTCGATATGCCTTACTATTGGTTGCATATCCTATGAAAACACAATAAATGGTTTTCGGTCCTATTTTTACCCTTTTGGGTTTAAGAACTTGTACTTTTGCCAAACACCCCCATACTTTAATATAATTCAAGTTGGGCCTTCCTTCCTTTTCATTTTTCATATGGAATGGATTGTGTTTTTCTATGGGGTACTCGATTTAGTATTTGGTTAGCCATAAGAACGACTTCCCCCCACAAGTTCTGTGGTAAACCAGAACTTATCAACAATGCGTTCATCATTTCCTTTAATGAACGATTCTTTCTTTCTGCAATCCCATTGGATTGCAGTATGTAATGGACCGTTTTTTAATGAATAATTCCATATTCTAAACATATTTGTTCAAAAGGAGATTCATACTCACCGCCCCTATCACTTCTTATCATTTTGATTTTCTTATTAAGTTGCGTTTCAACTTCATTTTTGTATTTCTTGAATGCGTCTATTGCTTCATATTTACTATTATGCAAGTAAACATAGCAATATCGAGTACTATCATCAATAAAAGTTATGAAATACTTCTTTCCACCGCGAGATGGTATTGACTTCATATCGCAAATATCTGTGTGAATTAAGTCTAATGGATCTGAGTTCCTTTCAACTGACTTATAAGGATGTTTAACATACTTAGATTCTACACATATTTGGCATTTTAATTTGTCGTATTCAAACTTAGGCAATACTTCCAAGTTAATCAGTTTCCGCAAGGTTTTATAATTGACATGACCCAAACGTATATGCCATAATTCATTTACTCAAGTAAGTAAGACGAAGCTGAAATTTTATTATTAGTCTCAACAACCATAACATTCAGCTTGAAAAGGACCTCAGTGAGGTAACCTTTTCCTACAAACATTTCGTTCTTACTTATTACAACCTTATTGGATACAAAAACACATTTAAAACCATTCTTAACAAGAATTCCAGCAGAGACTAAACTCTTCCAAATCTCGGGAATATGACGTTGTTCAAAGTCACCACTTTGCCGGAGGTCATTTTCAGAAATATCTTCCCACATCCTTCAATCTTGGCGGTTGCAGCATTTCCCATAGAAAGAGTCTCTTCGGGTCCAACAGGAGCATATGTTGCAAAGGCTTCCCTAACTGCACAAACATGGCGAGTGGCTCCAGAATCAATCCACCACTCCTTAGGATTTCCCACCAGGTTGCATTTAGAAAGCATAGCACACAAGTCATCAACATATTCATGCTTTTCAACCATTTTTGCTTGACCCTTCTTCTTGTCTTTCTTCGTAGCACGGCACTCCGTAGATTTGTGTCCAGCTTTCCCACAGTTGTAGCAATTTTCGTTGAACCGCTTCTTGCTTGGGTTGCTTTTCGGTCCAGAAGCCTGCTTCCTCTTTCTCTTATTTGTAGAAGATCCTCAACAATGTTTGCTCCCATTATTATTGAGTTTCCACGGCCTCTCTTTTCAGCAGCTTTGTTGCCCTCTTCGATTCTCAACCGAACAATGAGATCTTCAAGTGACATCTCCTTGCATTTGTGTTTCAAGTAGTTTTTGAATTCCTTCCACAAAGGAGGCAACTTCTGAATCATCGCTTCTACTTGGAATGCTTCATTGATTACAAGACCTTCAATGAAAATTCTGTTAGTAAAAATACTACTATTACTACTTTTACCATCAGTATTAATTCGATTTATACCTTCAGCAAGGAGATCGTTAATAATCACTTGCAATTCCTGGACTTGGGTAATAACAGACTTGCTATCTACCATTTTGTAGTCCAAAAATTTAGCGCCAACGAATTTCTTCAACCTGGCATCTGCAGTTTTGTATTTCTTTTCAAGCGCAGTCCACAATTCTTTTGACGTCTCCACGTCACTGTAGACATTATACAGATCGTCCTCCAGTCTACTAAGAATATAATTCTTGCATAGAAAATCTGAATGCTTCCACGCCTCAATCACAAGAAAGCGTTCCTTCTCTGGAGTTTCATCAGGCAGAACAGGAACATCTTCCTTGATGAACTTCTGTAGACTTAAAGTGTCAAGTAGAAGAACAACTTCTGCTATCACCGCTTGAAATCAAGGCCGGAAAATTTTCCGGGTTTTTCCGCCGATGTCAACGCCGGTATTCGGCTTGTCGATGCATTAGCAGTCACCGTTGGAACAGCTTGGTTTCCGTTATCATTAGTCATTTCTGTAAAAGAATGACACAGGCACACGTTAAAATCACGTAGATTTTAATCTCTAACGGAGTAGAAAACCACAGAGGTTTTAATCTCCAGTACAGTGAATAAACACAATACAGAAAATAAATTAAATTCCTTAAACTTGTTAGTAAACTGTAGTTGTAAAATAATTCTGGAGAAAATAAAATAACATAAACAGAAATATAAACGAAACAGAAGTTAATCCGAGCCCACTGAATTCACAGTGTTTCCTTAAGGAATTTAATCCCCTCCTAGTACCCAAGGTTATGGATTATTTCCTCCCAGGATAGAACGAATTACACACTGGTGTAGTGGTACTTCAAAATCCCAGTGTTTCAGCAAACACAAAGTTCGTAGCAAATCGCACTTACTGTTGCTTTCTTTAAAGTTAATACAATGCAGAAGAAGGAGGAGAAACTCAGAAAATCGTATGGAAATTCTGAGAGAATGGACTTGTATTTATAGCCAATGTTGGGCTGAAATCTGAAGAGGTGCAGCTCCTCAGAATGGCTGTTTTTGCAAAACGGCCATAGCATAAGTGCCATAACATAAATGGCTATGTACTCAGCAATAAAGAGGAAAAATTGAAAAGGGTAGTTAATTTTCTGTTACAAAAACAGAAAACATTAATATTCTTGGATTTAATATTAATATTTTGTTTCTAAAACGGATATTTAATAACATTTCTGTTAATATTTACTATTAACAAACAAATTTGGTCAAAAAATTAATTGAATCCGAAGCCGAAGCCGAGCGACGACGATGACGCGAGCCTTGCCTTCTTCTCAACTCTTTGAGAGCTAGAAGAAGAGCAATTGCTTATATACCCATTAAAAACCTCTTCCTCTTCACATATGGGACAATGTCCCTTTGTTATGGGAGGGGGGGGGGGGGGGGGGGAAGCTTAAAATTTTTATTTCCCTCCATTTCCCATTCACCCTCTTTTAAGAAAGCATTTAATATACTTAAAACCCCAACACTAATTACCAAAGATTGCTCCAATTAATTTATTTTTATGTTATGATACTAGTTTCAATATAAATGCTTGGATAAAAAACAGTAGTTTGATCCAACAACCAGCTATGTAGGTCCGCCATTATTAAAGTTTTTTGTACACCCTTTAAAGTTTAATCATAAGATCATATTTTATCTAAAATATACTCCATCTCTCTTCTAAATGTCTTAATTGATTAATATTGTGGACTAGTTTGAGTAGTAAGGGTGAATTTGAAAGGAGGAAAAAACGGTAATAGATACCTCTTGTTTTTCTACGAAATTCTAAAATTTTGAAACCAATTTAATTTATCAAAGCGAATAATGTCTGGAAAAATTTGGAACTGAAAGGAGTACAAAACTTTCATGAAACGTGGGTGTGGACGTAGGGGAGGAGATAGAAGTCCAGATACGAATTCAGTCGAACTCAATTGTATTTTCTTAAACAGTGTATTTGTGCTAGATAAATTCATTAAATATGTATATTATAATCCAATTATTAGCACTTGAACTTGTCTTTCAAAAGTTTAGAACCCATAAAATAAAAATTTTGGCTTCGCCTCTGTGTGGACGTGACACATTACAACAACAACAACAACAACAACAAACCCAATGAGTTCGCTCAAGTGGGATCCGGGGAGGGTAGTGTGGACTCAAACCTTACCCTACTCTGGAGGATAGAGAGTTCGTTTCTAATAGACCCTCGGCTAAAGACAAGATAAAAAGAATTACTGGCAACATGTGATAACAAGAAAACTAAAACGAAAGAATGCAATCAAACAATAAATAGTACCATCAATACAAGAAAAAAGAGATACCATGCTAACACTACTGTCGATCCGAACAGACACGCGCGGCTACCTGCTAACCGTCCATCCTAATGGGTGACACATTATCTAAACTTTTTTTGCTCTTCTTTTTAACAGGTTATTTGACAAGTAAGAGCGATGTGTACAGCTTTGGAGTCGTGTTATTAGAATTACTAACAGGACGACAAGCTATTGACAAGAAACGTCGAAGTAGAGAACAAAACTTGGTAGAATGGGCAAGGCCATTCCTCAAAGATTCACACAAGCTTGACAGAATAATGGACTCTAGACTTGAAGGTCAGTACTCGAGTCAAGGAGCCAAAAAAGTGGCTGGATTGGCTTATCAATGCTTAAGTCAAAAGCCAAAGTCTAGACCTGCCATGACCAGTGTGGTCAAGATCTTGGAACCTATCTTGGACTTAAAAGATATACCAGTTGGTCCATTTGTATATGTGGTTCCTTCTTTTGACTGTAAAAGTGGATTGAATAATGGTTGTTTGAAGACAAAGAGGATTGAAGAAAATATAAGTGATCAAGAGGACAAAGGAAGTCCAAAAGAAAAGAGACTTGGCCACAACTACAAGCATAAGAATTAACTAAAGTCTGCTACTGTTTACTCAGATACTCATTCGTATAGGACTTTAAAGCACGAATTCAGATAGTCCATGTAGAAATTTTAAAAAAAAAAAAAAAAAAAAAAAACCTAGGAATTTTAAGAGAAGAGAAAAATTTACGAAGACCGCACGTACCAAGGTACGTGGTTGAATTATAAAGGTTCTTTCAACCTTTATAATATTCTCGAGTTTGAACCGTCAGAATGATTTTCTCTTCAGCAGGGATCAGTATCACTAAAACCCTATAGTAAACTTTTTACAAAGTGAATCTTGATTAATTGAGTGGTTGAAGAGAAAATTCACAATGCATTGATGTTAACAACTTGTTTGGATGGTTGTTACATGTTGTATTGTATCGTATTGTTACTTTAAATATAATATTTCATGTTTTGTTTGTTACTTAAATTTTATTGTATCATATTGTTAAATCTTTCGCATCATTACCTTATTTTTTTTCTCTCATCTTGCCTTTCCTTATTATTAAATAATCATATTTCATCTTTTACCCTACCTTTTTATATAATAATTCTACCTTATACCTTACTTTTTCTTTATAATATTGCAAGTTTATTTTACATATTATTGATGTATGAGTATATGTGTTTGTTGATTGCATGCATGTTTGTTTGTTTCTTAATTTATTCAAGAAATTTGAATTGTCATTTTAACTAGATTTATTATCTGTTGACGCTTTGAAACAATGTTCACGAAAAGTCGACAAAATTGTTAGCAGTATATCTTTGAAAGCTAGCTTTTGAACTTGTAAAAAAAAAAAAAAGACAATTCTTCTTTTTTCTCATTCCTTTGGTCAAGACTCAATAGGTAGAATCTATATATCTATATTTATATTCTATATATATATATTATTATAAAAGCATGAATATAATGTTGGATTACAAAAATAACCTTTTAATATTAAGCATAATAGCTCACAATAAAAGGACATAATCGGAATTCTAGACATTAGCATTATAATCCTATTAGTTTTAGGACATACATGTATACTATACGTTAGCCATATAAACCAATTACCTTTAGGAATACCAATTACCTTTATTAGGGAACACGTAACCATGTAAACATATTACCTTTTGGATCCTAAATTCCTTCTTAATCCTATTAGTAATTTCTTGTCAGACATAGACATACTTCTTTTTGGACCGTATACCTATAATCCTATTCATGTCTGGACAACAACGATAATAAGTACCCATATCAATTTAAATAACTTAATTTCCTTTCCCTTTTTTATTTGAACTATATTTTCAATTTTGTTTGAGAACGTATTATAATATAAGAATTCATTCAAAAAAGAAAAGAAAAAGGAGGACCAAACACTTCTAATAAAGTCACTTATTCCATATTCTCCATCATAAATTTTTTAAAGGTTATTTATTTTTATTAAAATCGACATGCTTTGGAATTTAAGTTATTTACTGTTCAATAATAATTAATAAAAGTGCCTTCTATTATATATATATATATATATATATATATATATATATATATATATATATTATTAAAAAAATATGAATACAATGTCGGTTTACAAAAATAACCTTATAATATAAAGCATAATAACTCACGTTAGGAATCCTATTAGTATAACTGAAATTCTAGGCACTAGGCTTATAATCCTATTAGCTTTAGGACATAATACTACACGTTAGGAATCCTATTAGTATACGTACTTTCGAGCATAGACACGTTAAATTTTTCTTTTACTAATTAATTTGAAAATATATTATAATGTCCTATTACTAATTCATATTGTCTAAATCCATTTAGAAAATGAGAGCCTATATTATTATAAAAGTACAACTACAATATTGAAAGAACAAAATAGTCTTAAATATTAAATAGAATAACTCATAGATAAAGGATATAACTAAAATAACCTTCTTCTTTTTTGGACTACAAGACCTTCTATGTTGATTTTTTTAATATTTAAGATTTTTAAATTAATAAAATTTTATCTATTAAATTCTTATTAAAAGTATGTAAAAATTAAATTAATTATATAAGAATCCTCCATATTGGCAGTACATTACCACTCCATAACATCCAATACCAAGAAAAATAAAAATACTATTAAATAAATTGCATAAAGCGTTGAAATTGAGAAAAAAATATATCCCCATAATATACTTTTATACTATATTTGAATTATTTTTATACTCAAATAATATATTTTTAATTGATTTTTCGTGTCATATCAACAACTAAGAAATTATTTAAGAATATAAATGTGTGAGAAAGAGAAAAAAAATGGTTGGTAAGAGTCAATATCACTAATGATTCTGCAAACATAAAGATCTAAAAGTGAAATGTCAGATCATCTATTTACTCTTTAAAAATAGCATTTATGGTGGATAAAATTATAATTATGATTAAACGTTAACTAATAGTAAGAATCTAAATCAACATAAAAATAAATTATTTGTGGTGTTAAGACCAAACAATAAAAAAATTCAATTAATTATTTAGCAAGAGAATCCAATTTAATTATTTTTTATGCTCATCATATGAGAAATTATTTTTCAAGTTAAAAAAAATCTTAGGGTATATAACTTTATTCCATAAAAAGAGCGTTATAGATTAGAAATTAGAACACAAAAAAAAATGTTAGTATAGTATTAAGAATCAAACGGCCATACAATTGTCTGTTGAAGCATAATCAAAGCTAAATCCTGAACAAGAACAAGCTTTCAAGACTATATTATAAAGAGTCGACTCTGGTATTGTCACGACCCGGATTTTCCACCATCGGGATCATGATGGCGCCTACTCGTGGTAGCTAGGCAAGCCAACTTATTTACCTTTTCATCACTAAACAATTATTTTAACAATTTATAGCATCAATATAGAACATGAAATTTACTAAGAATAATAGCGGAAGTCTGATTTATAAATCTGAATCAAAACGCGGAACAGTTAATAATAGCCTCTACCCAAGATTTGGTGTCACATCACTCACGAACCACTAAGAATATACTAAATACAAAGGTCTGAAAGAAACATAGAAGCTGTCTGTCTCGAGACAAGGAGGCAACAGTCTAAAAGAGAACATAAAGAAGAGACGCCGGGCCTGCGGACGCCTGCAAGGCTACCTCGGTCTCGTGATAATGAAAGCCTGCTCCCATACTAATGCTGCTGCTGCTTCTCAGAACCTGGACCTGTGCAAAAATGCACAGAAGCGTAGTATCAGCACAACCGACCCCATGTGCTGGTAAGTGTCTAGCCTAACCCGGCGAAGTAGTGACGAGGCTAGACCGGACACCACATAAACCTGTGCAGTTATAAATATACAACGGAAACAAAATACCAAACAACTAGCAATATGGGAGGGGGAAACATGCTGTGGGGAGATAACAATAGTAACAGTAATTCCGAGTAACAAACTAAAGCAGCTTAGATTCACAATGAACAAGGAAAACAATACTCAATATAAACACATGGTATCAATAACTGTTGCGGCGTGCAACCCGGTCCACAATTTACCATTGTTGCGGCGTGCAACACGATCCACAAATACCACTGTTGTGGCGTGCAACCCGATCCACAAATACCACTGTTGCAGCGTGCAACCCGACCCACATCATTTATCAGGTATCATTGTTGCGGCGCGCAACCCGATCCTCACATATTATTGTTGCGGCGTGCAACCCGATCCTCAATATCTTTGTTGCGGCGCGCAACCCGATCCACATCATTTAACAGTCTGACTCCCCAAACAACAGTCACGATTAAGAGGCATAAAAAAAATAAGCAAATATTTGACAAAATTCCCGGCAAGGGAAAGAAACCAACAAGTTCAACCAAACGTCCCGGCAAGGGAATAATCAACAACGCTTTCTCTTTCTTACTTTTCTTATCTTATAATCCACTCTACCATCTTGAGCCAACGCTCCACAGATTCAAGTCATTTCATATACTTTCAATATTCGTATCACAATTCGAGCCAATGCTCCTAGGATCAAATGATCATATCACCGTTCACATGTTATTCACAACATATAGAAATCCTTCAATAAATACGGAGTTCACAACCAATCCATGATAATCACATTATAAGGACTCACGGTCATGCTAGACACCAATGTATAGATACTCGTCACCATGCCTATACATCGTACTCGATCACATAGCAATTAGCAACAAGACTCAACTCCTATTCCCTCAAGCTAGGGTTAAACCAAACACTTTCCTCAAAGCCTTGAAATCCACTTAATCCTCAACTATCGCTTTACCTCGCGGTTCTACCTCCAATTCGCTCGAATCTAATCACAAATTGTTCAATTACTTTAATAAACACTATATGAATCAATTTGAATGCATAAAAATGATTTTCCCAAGTTTTCCCAAAAATTCCAAAAATGCCCCCGGGCCCACGTGGTCAAAACCCGAGTTTCGAACCAAAATCCAGTTACCCATTCCCCCACGAGTTCATATCTATGTTTTGTTTTGAAATCGGACCTCAAATGGAGGTCCAAATCCCCAATTTTAAGAAAGCCTAAGTTCTACCCAAAATCCCCATTTTCACCAATGGAAATCCTTGATTTTAAGATGAAAACATGTCTAATGATGTTAAAGATTGAAGAAGTTAAGTAAAAATTGACTTACAAATGATTTGGAGAAGATAGGTTTCTTGGAAAATCGCCTATGGAGTTTGGGTTTTGAAAGAATGAAGAAAAGAGGGTTAAAATTCGTCTAAGTATGAAAAATTGCAGGTCTCAGATGTGGGAAATGCGAATCCAGCAGGCTTGGGAATTGCGAAAATAGTTTGGGAATTGCGAACATGGGAATTGCGAAGAAAGTTTGGGAAATGCGAACATGCTTGGGAATTGCGAAAATGGTTTGGGAATTGCGAACATGGGAATTGCGAAAAAAGTTTGGGAAATGCGAACAGGCTTGGAAATTGCGAAAATGGTTTGGGAATTGCGAACATGAGAATTGCGAAGAAAGTTTGGGAAATGCGAACAGGCTTGGGAATTGCAAAAAATGTTTGGGAAATGCGAACCTCGGAATTGCGAAGAAAGTTTGGGAAATGCGAACAATCCTGGTAATTGGGAAAAATATTTGGGAAATGCGAAACCTGCAGACCTGCAATTCCTTAAGTCTAAAATTTCACCCCGTGGCCTATCCAAAACTCACCCGAGCCCTCGGGGCTCCAAACCAAACATGTACACAACCTCAAAAACACCCTACGGACTTATCCGTGCGATCAAATCGCCAAAATAACATCAAAATCATTGAATCAAGCCCCAAATTCATCATTTTTCATTATAACTTCATAAACTTCAAACTTTAGATATTTGGGTCCAAAACACGTCAAATGACGTTCGATTTCGACCAAATTTTAAAGAAAGCGCTTAACACATATTTAAGACTTGTACCGGGCGTCGGAACCATAATACGAGCCTGATACCACAGTCTTTTAATCAATTTTTATTTTCTTTTTCCTTAATAATTTCAGAGAAACAATTTCACAGAAAAATTCTTTCCTCGGGCTCTAGACATCGGAATTCGACTCCGGGCACATGCCCGAGTTCCATATTTTTCTACGGACCTTCCGGGACCGTCCAATCTCGGGTCCGGGTCCGTTTACCCAAAATGTTGACCAAAGTCAACTTTAATCATATTAATATCAAAATTCATCATTTTTCACACATAATTCATATTTAAGCCTTCCGGCTACACGCCCGGACTGCGCACGCAAATCGAAGCAAGTAACAATGAGGTTTTCAAGACCTCGAAAGCACGGAGTGGATGAGGAAATAGGTGATGACCCTTTGGGTCGTCACAGGTATAGCGGAATTATCCTTTGTAGATGCCTCCAACGAAATCGAAATAATATTTCTATGTCATGCATTACTTGAAAATGTCAATCAAGAGGCATGATACTGTAGCAAAATAACAAATGGTGTACCAACAAGAATTTTATTATGAGGTCACTCACTTTAGATTCGATATACCTTTTCAAACAACTGAAATAACCATCACAAATATATCAAAGCAGAGCAAATGTTGCTAAATTTATAAGGAAAGTAAAATTGATAATATGGGATGAAGCGCTTATGGCTAAGTGTCAAACGATCGAAATAATTGCCCGGAGTTCTAGAGATATATATTGAATATCAATGAAGTGCTTGGTGAAAAATTAATTATTTGGAAGGTGATTTCTGTCAAGTACTACCAATAGTTCCAAAATCGACGAAAGCAGGTACTATAAAAACTAGCTTGTCAAAATTATACTTATGGCTTCAAATGAAAAAAAGTCAACTAACAAGAAATATAAAGTAAGAACAAATCCAGTTTTCGGTGACTTCTTGATTCGTGTCGGAAACGAAGAAGAGCATCTAATAAAAGATGATTTTATAGCAATAATGCATTTAATAAGGAAAATATTTCTATCATTATATTAAAACACACTTTGTGAAAATTGCATGATAGAAATTAAAGGCATCTTAGCTAGCAGAAATGAATATATTGATCAACTAAATAAAAGTGTGATTGCGAAATTTTATGGTAAAAATAACATATTTTTTAGTTTTTGACTCAGCAGAAGATGATACCAACAATTACTACCATGAAGAATACTTAAATACTTTAATACCAAATGGCTTTCTACCACACAGGTTTGTTGTCAAGTTTATTAATTCTTACTTATGTTATCACAATATATATAATATACTAAGTTAAAATTGATCTTCCGTTGCATATATATTGATTTTGAAAAAAAAATATGTCTGTCATGCTACTGAAAAACTTAGATCCGCCGAATAGCTTATGTAATAGCACAAAGATGGTATATAGAAATTTTGACAATAACGTCATACATGGAAAAATTATGATACTGGTCAATGTACTTCTAAGTATATTTTTATCCCCGAATTCAACTTTCGTCTTCCGAAACTAAAGAATATCTTTTTACATTTGTGTGAAAATAATGTTAAACATATTTATATTTTGCAATTATAATAAATAAAGCACAAGGAAAAACATACTAAATATAAGGGTATATTTATTGCAATATGTTTTCTTGCACGAATAACTATATGTTGAATATGAATATCGACAACAAAAGTTCTGGTTATGGCAGAACAACCAAGGCATTAGAAGGAACCATACACAAAAAGAAACATCATCTACAAAAAAGTATACGGTAAGATACCATCACATTAAATACTTTTAAACTATAATACATAATTATCTAACTAACATTCCTAAATTGATCATTTGTGTAAGTTCTAATGATGTCCTTTCATTTTGAATTCACATATTATGCTATTGTAATAATATTTTCTAGCTGTTAGATGATTTAAATGTTTAAACCATCACGTGCCATTATTAATGTGCACCGCACGTTCATAGATACTAGTATATATATATATATATATATATATATATATATATATATATATATATATATATATATATATATATATAGGAGGGAATGAAAAAGGTGACTTGGCACCTCTCTTGGACAAGGATTGCCATTTATCTTTTTTTTCCTTTTCTAGAGCATTGTTCTAATTATAAATTATAAAATGACAAAAAATCTACATATTTCATTTATTTTCCACTTCCCGCAGTAAAATGTTTTAAAAGAATTAATTACTTATTAGTTATTGTGCTTTGAATTGCTGATCGTGTCTTCCTTGTCAAATATCAAATCCATATAATGAACATTAATTATAGGCATGCACTTAATTATCACCTTTCACATTCCCAGGTCGTATCTTGTGTAGTAAACACTAATCAAAGTCGTCACCAACGGTTTTTTTATCCCTATAAATTCACACCCCTAACCTCAATCATTCAATCTTCTGAATTTTTCTTCACTTATATATTTGTACATAGACGATGTTAGGCTCATCACCAGTGTCATTGTTCTTCTGCCAAGTTAGTGCTGGCTCAAGTCGAGATTCTCAAAACAATCTTGATTGATATCGTGTTGTCGACTCAGGAACTTTACAGAGAAAGGCAGTGCTGGCTCAATTTATTTCCTCTTTTCTTAATCAAGTTCACATATAGTAAACAAAACAACTTTGTTTGCCCCAGAAGAAACAGAAAAGTCACAGAAAATGAAGGTAATTTGGAGTGGTATGGGTGGAGATTTTCTTGGTATCCTTTAATTAGCTCCTTCCATCAATTTACAGTACTTACTTTGTTCGTGTTGCTTCCAACTTTCCTTTTTCAATTTTTTTTTATTATACACTAACCATTAGATTGTTTATTCAACAAAAATAAATTAAAAGAAAAGAGGATGTGACACTTTGTTATATTTTACATAAATTACTTTTTCTTCTTATGTTTTTTGTCATATAAGCTAATAAGTCGTTTTATTTTTCATAATTATGCAAATAGTACTTTGAGTAGGTGTTCCATCTATATTATATTAAAAGGAGAGTAGTATGCATTGTGGTAAAGCTAAGTGGCAAGCTAAAATGAAGCCACTTGACAATTTTGGGACAACATTAATAATTAGAAATTATATATAGAAACATAATTAATGAAAGTAGTTTCATAAATATTATACATAATCTAAATAGATCTTAGACAAGCCAGTTGACACTATTAGAGAATCTATTTGTTAGATTCTATTTCTACTATTTTTTTTAAAAAAAATTATTAATTGACATTCTTTTAATAATGTCCAATACAATTTTCCAGATAAGTAATCATGGTAAGATATCAAAGATAAATCTAGGGATGAGACGCGCTAAAAAGGGAGGAAAAAGGGAGAACTTAAATTTAGTATTAGAATAATCATGAGTTTTGGAGCTTTGTGAATATAAACAATATCTTGATTTATAGTCTTAGTACCGTAGACACAATCATTTTTTTTAACTTTTTAAATTTAATATTGAAATTAAAAATATATATTACAACGTGTTACTTAAAATATTTGCAGTTCAAATATTACCATATAAGGAATAAAATTATATGACAAAGAATATGCATAATTTCCTTCAAAGTGAGGAAATCAAGGATGCACGACAGGGGTGATCAAGAAATATAGTTGGAAAGTGAATAATCATGCAATAATCACGAGGCATATTTGGAAAAGAATAATGTGACCAAGAGTCATTCCAAAATAAAAAACAATCAATATTTGAATTTATTCAAAAGTTTTCTGCCAAAGGAAAGGTCATTAATGATTGAAGACACCCTTAATGATAGACTCTAGACCCTAATAAAAAGTCCGCTACTATATAAATACTACCAAGAATACTACAATATTTTTGGAATATAACCCTATAATACATTATAACTTCAACCTTTAAAGTATACATCATATAGAAAAAAAAAACTAGGTTGAAGCCATTGCTTCCTTCAAAGAAATGTATACGAAAACTGACATCATCAATGATATATTCGATACAAAGATGCTATGGAATTTAAAGGTTCGTGTCGTGTGATTATGGAATATGGATGGTTCCAGATCGCGAAAAGACAGATAATCCATTTTAATTGGAGATATTACTGCAGATGAGAATGTATTTATATCATGTTGCTCGATTCATTTTTTGGAGTTTATGCAGTGAGAAGCATGTTATGTACTTACAACATAAATGCATATTCTGCTTCATGATAATTTTTCGATAATCAGGTTGTGAAAATCAAGTGGCAAAGCAACTCAAGATACTAACAATGTTATACCCAGACAAAACTGGAGGAGACTGATTCACGGCCTTTGCTGTTTAA
>NW_017676245.1:0-4059 GCF_001879085.1 Nicotiana attenuata | reverse complement strand
AATATTTCATTGATAGTATAAAAAAATATAAGACATATAACAAAAATTATGATAGAGAAAAATTATGCATATATGGTGATATAGACATAACAGAAATCATAATAAATAAAAAGTCATAAAGGAATATTCCTAAAAAAGTTCCTAAGTAATGGAGTAAAATTAAATATATTAATTAAATTTCTCATATAGAATATTTTAGTTAATAAATAGAACTCATAATTTCATAACAAAATATATATATATATATATATATATATATTGTATAAAAGTTAAAGGCTTATTATACTTTTGATGATTCAAAGTTATAATTAAAATAAGTATTATATTATTCAAATTTTAAGTAAAATATAAAATGAGAAAACTAAACAAATATTGCAGTAGAGATGGACATACAAAAAGAGGGGATAAAGTTAATGTTAGGATATTTATACTATGAACTAATTAAAAAAAATTGAAGATAAGTAAATAACGCTCAAAAATAAATAATATTTTCAAATTATCCGCGCATCGCGCGGGTTTTAACACTAGTTTTTTTATTATGAATCATCAGAAGATTCACTAATTTATTCTCGGTGATGTAATTCTTTTTTCCATTTAGATATATCATAACAATCTTTATTTTCGTTTCGTTTCCTTTTCCCTCATGAGATGTAGCTCTTTCCTTTTATTTTTTTTATTTCTTACTTTGTGAAGGTAACATTGTAGGTTAATCTTTTATGCTCTAACTAAATATTTTAGAAAATTAATTAGAATTAAACAAGTAACCACATAAAATTGAAATAGATCTAAAAGATTATCTTATAAAATTAAACTGAAAATACTCTTTATTCTCTCTGTTTATTTTATAAAAACACAAAAATAGCACTTCTTATTTTTGGAGGACATTCATGATTTATAAAATAAGAGAAAGTTATAGAAGTTCATAATTTTAACTTTTTAAGAAAATAATGTATGTAAAACAATGTACACTACAACATGAGGCCGTGATGCAATAGAAACTCTAGCCATTTTATTTTAGATGGTAAAAATGATCAGTTATATTATTTAAAAAGATCAGATGGAGAAAGAATATGAAGACGTATAATTAAGAAAGAATACCATTGGAGAAAGAATTTCAGAAATGAATGTTGAAATATCTTATGCATAAAGATTACTAGACCTAGCTGACAAAGAGTAAAAAAGGCATTACTATAATGTGGAATCTTAAGGAGCAGTTTTTTAAGAATTATAACAATAGCTTTCATAAATTACGCGATTGTCTAGATAATAAGTTAAGGTTTTTTCCTCCTATACCATATATGAAACTTTATTACAAGATATGTGCATAATTTCTAATTTACCCGCTATGTTCACAGTTTTTCTACAATTACTATACCATTCATTAAATACTAATTATTAGTAGCTTATCTTCCTAATTAGGCGTGTGGAGTTAGTACCCAGTACTAGTAGTAATTAGGCGTGCCATAAGAGACGTCATCATCTTTCTTCTTTTCAGTCTTCTTGTCACGACCCAATTCCCATACCCGGTCGTGATGGCGCCTCTCGTGAAGACAAGGCCAGCCAACTAACCCAAATCCTTTCACTAACAATTATTAAACATAAATGAATAGAAGATACAACTTAATGGCATTAGAAACTGTTAATTACTACCCGACCGGGGTGTCACAAGTCATGAGCATATAAGGAAACCTTAACACAACTACAGGCCAATAAATATATACAAGTAAAATTTCTGGAAAACAAAAGACAACATCCGGTGCCGCGAACGCTGGCGGTCACCTTGCTCAGCTACAATAACAATACCTTCAATCCGCTAATAACCCGCTACCGGGTGAACGATACCTGCAACTGCACGCGAGGTGCAGGGAGTAAAGTGAGTACTTCCAACTCAGTGAGTAATAAGGGTAAATAATAACTGAGAGGCAAGAAATCACGTAAGAGCACTCCATCATGCTATATAGGACAGTACAACCCTTTGAGAAAACAGTAAAACCGTAAAAAATCCTTTAGAAAATATCTGGTTCAGTTTAAAAACCTCTTTTGAAAATATCCTTTTCCAACAGTCAAGCAAATGAATGCGTAATCAGATAGTGCAAATCTGCACATAAGTCAGCCCCTCGGGCACAACACTCCATCAACAAATAACACCAGGGTATCTGGTAAACAGTGCAAGAAGTAGCATGGATGAATGATATGAGAGTGCTGAATGTCATGACACGTAGTACAAACAGGAACCAATGCATGAATGCAATGCACATGACCGCTGCGGCGTACAGCCCGATCCATTTGGGTACCCGCGCTCACTGTGGGGGTTCAGACTCCGGAGGGGCTCCTACAGCCCAAGCGCAATATCATCATAGTATCGCTGCGGCGTGCAGCCCGATCCATATTCAGTCCAGATCAATGCAAATGAGCCAGTCGGGCAATGTCAAGTAATAGCTTTTAACTCAAAACATCAGAAAATGCAATTTAAGTCTTTAAACTTTAGCAATATGACTGCACATTTCAAAACTGTGTTTAACTCAGGACTGAAGTCATTTAACATGCTAAGTGTCATGAAAACAGCAATAATAATCCCTAAAGGATTCAAATAATCGGCACGAAGCCCAAAACATGGCAATCCGCCCAAATCACGATAGCATCAAGCAGGTTTTAGTCAATTACGCAGTAAAATCAACAACCGGGACGGACCAAGTCACCATCCCCAACGGTGCTCTACCCCACGCTTATACCTGGCGTGCAAGTCACCACAATACAGCACTATGATGTGCAAATTCGGGGTTTCAAACCCTCAGGATATCATTTACAAGTATTACTCACCTCGAACCGGTGAAATCTCTAGCTCGCGACGCCTTTGCCCCTCGAATCGGCCTCCACGCGCGTCGCATCTAACCAAAATCAGAGCGAATACATTACAATATGCCAAGGGAACAATACCCAATCGAAAACAGCCAAGAAATAGTTGAAATCTCGAAACTAGCAAAACCCGAGCCCCGGGCCTGCTTCTCGAAAAATTACAAAATTCAAATTACCGGATTCCTCATCTCGCCACGAGTCCATACATACCAAGAACTCCCAAATCCGAGCTCAAATGGCCTAACAAATCCCAATTTGGAATATCAAAAACTCAAGCCCTAGCTTTACCCCTTTTAATGAATTCCAACCAATTTCCATGCTAAATTTAACAAAATCTCGAGTATTTAGGCCAAGGAACTTACCTCTAATCATTCCTCCTTGAATCCCTCTTCAAAATTGCCTCAAAGCTCTCAAAGCTCGTTCAAAATGGTGGAAAATACATAACCCTCGCGGATGAAATATTATAATAAAACCCCCTTCTGAACAGTTCTTTCCGCTTTTCCGGTCCTTTTGTCGCTTCTGCGACACCACTTTTGCGGGTACTTATCCGCTTCTGCGGCTCCTCAACTTTTCCCCAAGACCGCTTCTGCGGTCAACCAATCGCGTAAGCGGGTCCGCTTCTACGGTCCGCTGGTCCGCTTTTGCTGAAAAATCTCCCAGGCCCATTTTCGCTTCTGCGGGCCCCCTCTCACTTCTGCGTGACCGCTTCTGCGGTCCATTTCCGCAGAAGCGGAAATACCAGGTACCAGATCCTTCAGCAGCCTTTAAACTCCAAATTTCATCCCGTTAACCATCCGAAACCACCCCGAGGCCCCCGGGACCTCAGCCAAAGGCACCAACATATCCCAATACATCATACGAACTTGCTCCAATCATCAAAACACACCTAACAACACTAAAATCATCAATTCACATCGGATTCAAGCCTAAGTTCTTCAAGAACTTCCGAATGCACTTTCGATCAAAAACCCGACCAAACGATGTCCGAATGACCTGAAAATTTGCACACATATCCAAAATCACTTAACGAAGCTACAGCAACTCTCGGAATTCCATTCCGACCCCCGGATCAAATTCTCACCCATCCACCGGAATTCGCCAAAATACTAACCTAGCCATTTCAAGCCTAATTCTACACCGGGCCTCTAAAATCAATTCCGATCGCACTCCCAAGTCACAAATCATCCCCCAAAGCTAACCGAA